>NC_071285.1:18978294-19108038 GCF_943735745.2 Anopheles bellator | reverse complement strand
CATTTTAAATTTGTAACTTCATTCATCTTTGCAGAGCGGCATAAATCATCGCCGTGCATGTTACCAATTTATCATGCTAATATTAGAAACGTCGTGTACGTGATGCTATTATTGTATGCGGGTTTTGATGGTCTGGTTTGTGTAAAACTATCATCGTGGGTGACCGTGACCGTACTAACGTTTTCACCGAAAGATGTTTAGAATTTTTAGCAAATTAAAAAAAAAAAAAATTAAAGTCATATCACGAAGCCTATCACGTGGCACCATTAAGACGATTGAAAGATCGCGAGATGATAGTTCCTCTCTGTGGCGCGCACGTTTTTATCAATGCTTACGACACTTCACGGAAGAGATTAGAAAAGACAGAATTTATGACACAATGAGGAAAACCAAATAGAAAGCCTTGTCGGCGGCTCTGTACGAAGAAAGAGTGTAATTAACCGAACAGCAAAGAACCGCCACCGCCGGCGGCATCAGTTTGTTGGAGGAGAATATTTTGAGCAATCGGCACGTTCGGGACGACGAAGTTATGTTGGATGTTGTTCTGCTGTCGAAAAATAAAAAACATGCCGGACATACGCAAAAGACAACTTCAAGCTGATACACGGTTTTAGGTGAGGAAATTTTCTGTGGTTAAGGTATCAGAGATGTTGTCTGGGAATGCTTCTTATGTTTTGCCACAGAGAGTTGAAATAAAATAATTATTTGGAGGACACTCTATGGATTTGTGGATGCTTTAATAGAGGCACCTAACTGTTGCGCTTTTTTAAAAGCATAAATAAATATTATTTTAATATATAAAATAATATTATAAATAAATATTATCTATTGAATTCACTAGGAACAGCTGTTTCATTAAATTTGTGATAAAAACAAATTCAAATTTGTAGCTTTTGGCATCGGAAGTTAAATATTTATCAATCGACGGTACACCGGCGGTGCAGCTTTTCCTAAACAAATTAAGCCATTTTCGCAAACATCGGCCCCGGAATGTCCGGACCTACACCGTCAGAGACGGTGGACAGCCAAATTGCCATTTTATAGCTGCAGCCGAAGATTTACGGCTATTGTTTCGCTGTCAAAAGTTTGCCCATTTTCGATCCATGACCTGCCCAATGCCTGCCCAAACGGTTCGTGTGATGAGCCGGTGCAATAAAACGATAAATAAACACCACAACTTTATCGTAACTTTCAGACCAACCGCAAGGACTGCGAACCTACCGGAACGCGGGAATGAACCAATGAAGTGGAGATGGGTTTTTGTTCAAATTGTTTACTGCAAAGTGCGATTTTTTTCGTTGTTAATTTGAGCCCAGTTTGCTACGACAAAGTTATGGCTCTACACCCTATTTGTCTTGTGAGCAATGAGCTATTAAAACGTAAATTGTGGTAATCTTTTTACTTTACGAAAATCGGCCTCATCGTCGATGCGATTATTATGTTAAATCAATTTCCAAGATTTAAATACAATGACCGTCCATCCTACATTTGAGTCGATCATCCTACAAGATACTACGATTCGTGCATTGATTCGATGTAATTTACAGCCATTTTCTTAACGATGATGAATGAGAAGCCCTGAGGTAAGCAGTCAACTCATCGGTTGTCAGAATCAACGGCAGGAAACCGTGACCACGCAAACCTCCCCGGTCGGATCTTTTGTCGAACCAATAAACTCCCATGCCTACAACAACAATGCTGTGTCCCATGCGTTGTTTCATCAGTGAACAAATTTGGCAACTCAATTGGGGGACGCAGAGAGAAAAAAAAACCGCCCAAACAATAATCTCTCAATTTTTATCAAATTACACCAACTCACCAGCACCATTTGCATATCGCGAATCTGTTTCGCGCACGATTCGTTGTGGAGGACGAAAACAAATGTAATCAAATCCGGCCGTCAATGATCGTGTTGCGTGTGGTGCCATGTGAAAGCAGCTGACAGCTCGCCACCTACGCGTGCGCTCGCGTTCCCACGCACTATGGGAGGTCCATTTTGCGCATAAACCGTAAGATGTACCCTCTTTTTATGCTCACCGTCTGTCAAAGATATTGGATTAAATTATGAACCCCATTCGGGGTCAATGTTTAATATACGAACTAACCCTAGCACTGAGTGTGTACTTTTGGCCACCAGAGGTACCCACTGTGCCAACCATGCTCAGCAGTTAAGCCATCAAATGATCAAACGACGGCGATCGGTTCGATTGCCTTCGAGCAGATCACCGTGGGGCCGGCTTTGTTTATTATAATTTCAATTTTATTGAAACATAAAAATGCCCCACATTTTATGTATGCATCGGGAGAAAAGAAGGATTTGTTTGGCAGTGGCGCCCCACCGTAATGGTAAGAAGATTATTTTTAAACCTTCCGGGTGCCCGCAAAAAATAATATACGGTTCCGGTGCGCAGGTGTTGTGATCGTACGCCACGATCCAAAGTGATCTCATCGTCATTTGATCGTCGATGGAATTGCAACGTTTAAACGACACACTCGGGGTGACATCAGTGGCTCAATTTGTCGTAGATTCCTTTTTTTTGCTCGAAACAGTGCCGGTCGACGTGGAAGCTGTGCCTCGGAGTGCCAATAGTTCACTGGCAGGCGTAGGCAATTCGGTGTAACGACCAAACACAAACTTGGGGCTGGCGGACCTTCAAGAATTGTTCCGCTGCTCTAGCGGAAGATTTTTATTGACTTGCGGCGTAAAAAGACGTGGAGATTAGTTTTAATTTAGTGCGATGTGCTGCAGGCAACAATGGCGCGGGGCTGAGAGTACATACCCAAAACTGAGCAAAGTTGTTGACGTTTGAGCGTCACAAAACTGAAACGGCACTTCGTAGTCGCCGTTTCAGTGCCAACCTTTTTGCCTTTTTTTATCACGCACGGCGATAGTTATCGGCGGTTCGCGGTTGCGACGGTCTGGTCCGGCCACCGCGTTGACCGGCGATAGTTTGGATTGATGTAGGGTATGGTCGTTATTCGTTTTATGCATTTTTCGTCGAAAGATAGTGTCTCGTGGTCAGTTATTAAGCACCGTCTCTAAGCGTGTGTAGATCTTTCGATTAAAAATCTTTAAATTCGGGAACGTCCGCGAAAAAATGGAAACCGGCACAACAGAGCAGAAGCCTGATCGAAACTGAATGATTAGCCCATTATGCTCACGTTCGGTAAATTTATGTTGTTTTTGATGTTCGATCGAATTAGGGTTAGTTTTATTTGTTTTCCAAGCTTAGGGGTTGACACCATCTGCAAAGCAAATGGCCAACACAAGCCTTAGCGAGTCCATGCTAAATTGGTTTAAAAACATAGTTATGAAACAATGTCACATCGTCACTAAACCGTCGTGAAAAATGCGAGTCTCGTAAATTTGTCTCGTGCATCAAAGTTCGAATACGACTCTCCGAACCTTTCGGTTCGGTTCGATGGAGGTGAAAATTTGGTAAGATTTACGCCACTTCCTAATTGGCTTAGTTCCTATTCGTTTCTCTTTTGAAACGGCGAAAAGGGTCCGTCTTCGTTAGCGACTTAGTTGTGTTCGGCCCATTCGGGTGGTGGTAGTGAATTGGGAATGCTTTGGAGATGATTTGTCGCGCGCCAGTAATTCGTTCGTTTAAATTAAGACATCTCGCGCGTCACAGTCGTAAAAATATTGGTACGAAACATAGCTCAGCCAGTGGGGCGCGTAGGTGGATTTAATGGCCGATGAATTCATTATTGCGACCCCAAGATGGAGCATAAAAGATATGATGGTCCGGGGCCACATAATATACATAATGTGCAAGATGGGATCGGACTAACAATGAAACGGTTGTTAGGTCGTCGGCCGTCCTGACAGCGGGCTGCTGGTGGCTTGCGGCCTGGGAAGCCAGCGCGTGTATCGGTGATCAAACATTATCGCCATCACTGGATCATGTTCTGCTGTTTTCCTTGTTTTTGGTGGAAAAATGTTTGGTTTGGCGCTTATTTATGACCCCTGCCACGTTGGAGCCATTTGTCATATGATTATTAAATTTTGCTCACATTCTTCAGGCCGAGAATCAGGCTCGGTGGCTGGATCTTACGCTTCTTACCTTATACGAATGCGTCCCCACGGATGGGGAAGAAAGTGAGAAGGGTTTCGGAATTGACATTTTTATTTGATTCCTTTGAATCGCCATTAAATTATACGAAACCTGGTCGGAGAGAAGAGTGGCCATGCTGCATCCACTTTTCGGGGTATGTTAATTCGACAACAATTCAAAACATTCCATTTTTCACGATCACCCTACACGAGGGTTTTCGGTTTCAAGGTAGCGATCGTTAAGATAACATTAATCATGCCGAACGGTACGGTTCGGTTCCGTCCGGCTTGCCGGCACGTGGTTGCAATTTACGCCTCGACGATGCATCGGCGCAGTAACTGCAATTCGGATGCACCGTCAACGGATCAGTAGTGGGTTGCTAATATGCGAGTAGCTTTGAATAGTTTCAAAGTGGTTCCTAGTTTTTAACGACCCATTGTGTCATCCCGCTTTGAAGGATTGCGACCCAGGACTTGGCGAGATGATGGGCCACCCACTGGGCCTCCCCGTCGATGACACACGGTTGACGATCCCTTTGTCGGTCCTATAAATTAGAGTGTCGCTGTGTACGTTTGGTGACCATCAAATTGTAATAGGTTCTAGCATCGCGTTCGGCAACGACGCGATGGGAATTGCGTTTTTTTTGTTCAGTGTCCACTCAATGCCCAATAGGCATTCCGCGTGTTGGTGTCCGTTTTACGACCGGCGCAAGTGGCGTGCCAGGGAACGTGCTGGCTGCACGTATGTTTAACCGGCGGATAATTGGTTTGGCTGGTTGGTTCATCTGTGAGGTTGCGAGTTGATACGACCTAGCTCGCTCCAGTTCAACGGGGTCTGAGCACGACAGTTTTGTTTTTATTATTTATAGCAAAGCTTTTGCATACGCCCACGCTGGAATCGGGAACCCTTTTCGGGGGTGGGTTGCTTTCAAATTAGCGTTTCCCAGGAGGCTACAGTGGGGTTTGAATGTTAATTATAATGTTACGTTATTAGTCATTTTAATAGAAAAATACCTTAGTTATAGTAATTCGTATCAATCTACTGTTTAGTAACAGTTATATAATTATATGAAAACAACTTCATTATGATAATCAACTGCACTTTATTCGCATCAATTTTACATTCATTATAATACAGAGTATTCTTGTCTTTAGGCATGTTTACAAAAGAAATGATTTTTGATTACTTTTCGTACATACTTTAAGTTTTCATAATTTAATATTTTTTCAGCATTATAATGGCGATGTTAGCAGCTTGAGTATGATTCAACAGCTTAGAAATCATAAAAAATTCAACTTGCGCGACAAGCTTCGTGAAAATTTCATCAACGCGTGTCGTGCAGGAAGGTTGGTGTCATGTCCTCCAGATGCTTCACGCCATTTGGTCGCGACAGGAACAACGACCAGGTCCTGCGTTGTCGCGCTAGTATCATTCTGACCGGCGTCATGAGTAACCGTGAAGTGTCTGTTTCCGGGTCCGGCCTGGGTCCGTGGTCGTTTTGGAAGACCATCCTGCGGGAGTACTTCGAAGGCAGCACTTGTCACGGAATGCGCTATATGGTGCACCCGCAGCTATCGATCAAGGAGCGGTGAGAAATGCACCGTGTGGTGTCGAATACCGTCTACAGCGTGGTTGTCCTCCCCAGGGCGTGCTGGTCAGTGATGGTGATCCTGTCGCTCGTTTGCTGCATCGTCGGCATCGTCTTCGTTCACGAACGGTGGATGGAGAAGCCGCTCATCGTGAGCTTTTCACCGTCGTCGAACCCCGTCTGGAAGGTGCCCTTCCCGGCCATTACGATCTGCCCGCAGACGCGCATCGATGCCGACCGATTCAACGTGACCGATGTGTTCCTGCGATTGCGTCGGAATTACAGCCTGCTCAGCGACCAAGAGTGGGTCCGGTTGCGTGCCCTTTCGCATGTCTGCTCCACGGTCATGCGCAAGAATGAGAACTACAGCACGGGAACGGCAGTCGATACGATGTCCGAGAACGATGTGGTGCCCGAGCTGATGAAAATCTCGATACCGCAGGACGAGCTCGTTCGGGCGTGCATGTGGAGTTTCAACTTTCGTCCGTGCCAATCGCTGTGGGCCCGTAAGGTAACGGAGAACGGCATTTGTTACAGCTTTAACACGCTCTCGGGCGAGGAGCTGTACGCCGACGATCAGATGTTTCGTGAGGAGCAGTTCAATACGGATCTTGCGAACCACTATATGTTGAAGACGACGCATGCCAGCATCATCGAGAGCACCGGGTGGACTATGGAGGACGGTTACACCGCCAGCGAGGACCTTCTGGCGTACCCAAGACGGACGGCCAGTGGCGGTTTCAAGGGAGGAATCATTGCGCTGCTGGAAACCCACGAGGAAGACCGGGAGTACATCTGCTCCGTAAGTTACTCCGTGAGTATCCACCCGGGGTATTTTTTATTAGTTCCACGTACTTCTAGGGAGCCCAACAAGGCTACAAGATTACGATCCATTCGCCGGACGAGATTCCACGGCTCAGCGAGTACAACATCCGAGTGCCACCGATGCAGGCCGTATCGATCATCATCAAGCCCCGCATGATGACCACCCAGAAGAGCCTTCATCGTCATCCGGCTTCCAAGTGAGAGAAAACTTTCTTCCGGAACTGCCATGCAAATGCTTCGTACTGTTTTTGCTCTTCCAGACGCCAGTGTTACTTTTCGGACGAACGTAGCCTGCGATTCTTCCGCGTCTACAACGAGCAGAACTGTGAGTTCGAGTGCCTCACCAACTACACGCTGAAGTTGTGCGGTTGTGTCACGTTCGCGATGCCGCGGACGAACACGACCCGGGTTTGTAGGGCCCACGAAATAAATTGCTATAAGGACGCGGCCACCAAGCTGATGGAACTGGGTGGCCTGATGCTCGAGGAGGGCGACGGGGAACTGTGCGATTGTCTGCCCGCCTGTACAACGATCAAGTACGACGTGGAGCTATCGAACGATTGGCTCAACCTGGACCAGATGCTGAACTCGCTGGCTCGAACGGGTCCTGACCGGGAAAGGTATGCAATGGACCGGACCACCTTCGGGATGCTCTGAACAATTTTGGTTTTTGGGGGTCCATTTTTAGCGCGGAACCGATGCTACTGTACGTGTACTTCAAGGACAACAAATTCCTGTACACCGAGCGGGTCGAGTACATGACGTTCAACGCAGGGTTGGCCAGCTTCGGCGGCATTCTGGCGCTGCTGGCCGGTATGAGTCTGATCAGTCTGGCCGAGATGATCTACTATCTGGCCGTTCGGCCACTTTGCCTCTGGCTGGGATCGCATCTCGTCTGCCGGTGCACGGTCAAGGTTGCCGATGTAGCTACACACGAAGTGCAGCTGCGCTCTAGTGACCACCGAGTGCGTCCCGTACGGCCTTGGATCCCGTAGTGGCCGCTCGGGAGGGGGACACTTTACGACCGGCACGTGAGATTAGCTTTCGGTTCGCGTTCGAAGCCCGCTGAGAAGGGTTCCCGGCCTCTGCCCGTCCCCTTTCTCGATCGATCTTCGAGGCTCGGTTTGTCGTAATGAATTTTAATGATCGCTCGAGTGATCAATGCAGTGAGGGGAGCGCAGCTGTCACCGCCGTCTGGTTGAGGTCTGGTCCTACGCCTTGATTGAGTTGGCAAACGACATTGGCGCTACGAATAATGCGATGCGATGTTTAATGTATGCTAATTGCTTTGGTAAAGGCTACCTCCTCGGGTCTGTTCGCATGAGAAAGTGTGCTGAAAAGAATGGTGGCAGAATGGCCACCGCGATTCGTAGGAATCGATTTGCAAAAAAAAAAATGGAACTACGAGCGAACCAAGTTATGTTTGGGAAACGCACCATTTCGAGCTAATTGTACGGGCTAGATCCTTCGATCGTTTGTCAATAAACACCAACCGCTTCAACTGCAGTATTATAAACCACCGGGAACTTTCTGGAATGTAATCGAGTCTCGTGACGGCAACCTTAAGGGTGACCTTGCCCTTGTTTGTGGTAAACAATTGGCAAATCGTTGGAACTCGTGCCAAAAATGCACTCTCCAACAAACCGCCCGTGTATGAGTAGGTGGCCGAGCAAACATCGTCAGCTGTTGATCATCAGCTGGAAATAAAACGTTGCGCTACCGTGCGCTACAACGATGATCGCGGTGGAAATGGAACACACGTGCGCACGGAGAAAAACAATCGCTGCCGGTTGCAAATGACGGTCTGCCCGAATCCAAATCGGAAAATTATGAAAACAGCCCACAGCGCCAGAGGCACACAAGTCTGGCTTTTGTTTTTGGGTCTGTTGTAGCATTTTTTCCGTGAGGCAGGCGTCACGGTTTCTTGTGGTGAGTAGAATAGAAATGGGAATTATTTTTTAAAGTTTAACAATGCGAATGAACTTCGACAGAAGTTAGTAAAACTCGCTCACGGGGTGCTTCTTTTAATTTCGGGGTGGTTTGATCACAACTCGGCCTCCCATTGCATGATTAATGTACCGAGGTTAAGGTGGTTTCGCAAATAACTAGATAAGGCAAATCTATGCGATCTTGTGGTGATCGTTAAATGGGGTTTTTTAATTAATGTCGTCGAGATTAAGTGTGGCTCGAATGAATTATTATAAATTTTGGTTTAATTCTCGCTAGGATTCGTTTTGAAATTGAATAAATTGTTGGATTTGAATAATTCTCAACTAATCTATAGCAATAATGAAGTTTGGGCGAAACTTCAACGCATTTTTGGGTTATTTTAAATTAAGTGGTTATTTGAACTGATTATTTTTATGGCCGAATGATACATATTTGGCAAAGCCACAAATTTTTTTATGTATGTGCCTTTTCCACTGTGCTCTCATGTATTATTTATATGCAGAACTATGCTTGGAAAACGGGTGAACCGTTTATTCGGAATAATATTGATCAACGTTTGATGGCTTTAAATTTATAGTGTAGGGGTATGAAATGTAATGTTTATACGGAGCGCACGTCAACAATCTGAACTTATATTTACACTACGCACTTGGAAATAGACCGTCTTATTGTTGCCGATGCCAGAATGTCGGCAAAAGCGTGTTGATTATCAATCGAGCCGTATAGGGGTGTCTATTCGAAAAATAAGAATCAAATAAACAAAACCGGTCGGGGCGATGCTAGCAACAGGCTCTGTGTCGATTCCGATCGTATCCGACCAGCGGGAACATCAACCGAGCTCGTAAATTTATGATTTAATGTATCCGTGTGGAAATCTGCTTACGTCGAAAGTCAACGGCTTTTGCCGCCCTCGTGCGAATATTTTCCGTCATTTTTTGCGTTGGGTTTTTGAGTGCATGCTTCAAATGATATTAAAGTGGAACGGAATAAATATGCAAGCACGTTGAATGGCATTCGCTACACAGTTTCTTTCCTACCGGACTTGACCAATACTTTCGACGATGAATCGAGAGCATCAATAATTTGTGGATTAGCGACAGACTGATAGACTCTAATTCGGAGGTTCGGGAGTTGATAGTTTTGCCATTTTTGGCGACTTCTGAGAGATTGCGCCGCTTAAATCCAACCTGTTGTGTTCTTTGAGCCAATAGATTGCAATTTTAAATCAATCTCTTTTCATTTGTTCATTGTGTAGGTTTATTAATCAAGAATGTAGATATTGTTACAAACAGCATAACAGAAATGTTGGCCAATGATAGAGACCTTTCACCTTTTGTTTAATAAATGTTCGGCAAAGGTTGCCGATGCTTGTATAGATATAATTCACCAGTGATATACTGTGTCTTCGATGTATGATAACGAACAGATTGTCAACTTTTTACGATCACTCCTTGCCGAGGTTGAAAATATCGTTCAGATTAGCATCTCAAGACGTTGAGTGATTTACCGTTTCGTCCGGCGGGAGATAAAGATACCACATGCTGTACCGGTGATGGTCGCATATGTTAATCACCCGACCCGATCAATGGTCAGCATCCGCATTTTTTCGATATTTGCCGCCTGTTATCAGAGCGGCGGCGTATGTAAAATTATTTAAATGACATCGCCACAAGATACATCGCCGATCGGTGTGCCGCGATAAGAACACACGCCCCATAATCAGGTGACAAATCGGGGTTGGAAGTGTTCTTCGCATTTTAAGGTTCGCTCCGAGGATCGAGGATCATGTTTGGAATGTTGGCGATCGATGTCGCCGATTTTGGGGCCTAATGAGCGATAGCGGTGGAAACCAAACCAATCCTGATCGATTTAGATTAGCCATCTTAATACGGTGCGTTTTGTAGTTCGCACAATGGTCTTAATCGGTTTCCCTTCCTGCACCAGCCAGGAATTGGATTTTATGGACTTGGGTTCCGGTATTTGCGAAGTGAAGTGCGGGATGGAAAGCTAGAGCCGGCATGCTAAACACCTGAGGCAAGGAATCACATTTGTTTTACGGCCGATCCTGGCTGTGGTCGTGTACCGTAGGTTTCTGAGTCGGTTTTACGACCGATTTTAATCAGCGCCACTTTGGGAGATTTTTATCTTGCTGTTCCCTAATCAACAGAAGATGAACGAAACGAGCTTACAGGTGTGTTGTATATGAACACAGAGGACGGTTCTTTTGAACATATGATATTCTATGAGCACCGGTGGCCATTTGCACCCACCCGAAGGATGGTGGCGCTATGAATGTAGGTTGCTAAGGGGAGCTTTTTATCTAGACCAAACCTAGGTGACAGCCGTTTCATCTTCCGAATATTTCTTCTTTAATTTCAAAAATGTGCTCGAAGCAAGGCCTTACCATCTTCTTCTAGGCACCTAGCCATTCTCCAAGCACCGAAGGAGTTTCCGCCCTCGTTTCTGGTTAAGCCGATGGCTGAACCTGGATTAAGAATAAATTAAAAAATTAATTTATTTGTGTGTGTCGAGTCGATTAGTCTAATAGCTGATTGTTTCCGCTCGGTACCCACTGCACTTGATCGGATGAGTTATGGCGCATTCTTCTCGAGACATTTCGGACAACGAGCTACTCACACGCAGTGTTGTGTTGGTAATGCAATGCGACACTGCCGGGTGGCCAAGTGCTCCGTAGCTGATCCTAAGTTATGGTACAAATCCTATTGTTTATGACAGCTGGTCGTGGCGGGGATCGAAGGTCTGCTTCCCGGTTACTGGGTCGGTAACAAGCACCGATCGGCGACCGAACGAGTGCGTATTGCGCAAAACTGTTTCACTTTCTTGAAGGCTGCTTTTTTGTTCGTCGTCGGTAATTGAAAATATATAAGGCAACTGTGTTACTTGATCGTTGAATAAGGAGACAAATTACGATCAATGATTTCCGGCATCGAGGAAATTAATCGAAACGATTTATGGTGCGCTTAGACAACGATTGATATATCAATTTTCTACTTCTAACTGATAGGGTAGAATGAAAAAAGTTTGATTGAGTTAAGCTCCTCCTTCAATTCGTCTCAACTTTGTCAGAAATGTCTCAACAAACAAGTAGGGATTAAGAGATTAAAATTCAAAACTTATTTTTCTACATCCAAAGACCAATAATTCAATCACAGCCAAATTGTTCATCATAAATTACGTTCACGCGGACGTTGATCAATAGCCGAAGGGATCGCTTTCATGGTCATCGCTTAAATCGCTCTATGGGTGAAAAGTCGGCAACCGAGAGGATCAGCGAAGATCACCATAAATCATCACCGAAACGCGCGCTCAGCATAAGTTCTCGGATCACGCAAAGAACGGCGGCCCTTTAGAATGTGATCTGTTGACTGCTTTCGCTTTGAACCGAACCGGGACGCAAGCAGCCACTGCATTTCGAAACCTTTTCCACTGCCCTGAGAAGGGTCATTGTCAATCGGAACCGTCGTACGCATAATCGCGGGTTGCATTGGTTTTCGGAGTGTGTTTTTTTATTTTGCCTCACTTCAGCGTCGTGACTGGTGACATAATTTATGTTTCCCTTGTGTTTCTTCGCTTGTGTTGCGTGTGTTTACGGTGATACGCAGACGGTTGGGGGATCGTCGATGTTTTGTTTGAATCGTAGTGCCGTTCGGCGTGTTTAAGAAATTTGAAGGGATTAGGTCAGCGGATATTTTTGGGTCACTGCAAGCTAATCACTGCGCATGGTGCATTACACGTGCGCGGTGTTGAGGACGGCACGGTCGGAATAAGCGTTCGTAAGCTGGAATATTCGGGAATTGTACACGGAACGAATGCGTCATTTCGGATAAAAGAACGATTTTCGTTTCGTATTATGTTTATCCCGTAGTGCTATGATGGACTTCCATTATGTTTATCCCGTAGTGCTATGGGATATGAAGTATTTCAAAACTGTATTCTAAATTTATCATAACTGTGTAATCAAAAGCTACAAGCATAATATTTGTTAGTCTACATTGATGGAAGTAACAAATAAAAGAAGCTTAATTGGAGGTGGACTTCGTTTTTAAACAATCAAACCATATTAGGAAACAATAAAGGAATTCTATACGTATTAATACAACTTCAATACATCTTTTTATATACTTGAATTTAATTAGAATGGGTTATTTTTTATTCGTTCACGTACTTTTTAAATTGGCCGTTGAAGATTTTCTAAACGCGCCACCTAGCGGTTGCTAGACTAACCTAGCTAGTCTCTCATCAGAAACGCTTCAGTAGAACGCTTCAAAACGCTTCAAATTAAAAGCAATACAAAGCAGGCTTAAAATTCGTTTATAACTTATCTCTTTTAGGAAAATGTAACTAAAATCATCATCCTCATCATCATGGCGTCGATGCTGAAATTTACTCGCTGTTTTTGCCAGCCACGCAAATGTTTGTGTAAAATTGAGGTAAATTCCGAAAAGCTTGTTGAATATTTATCGAAGCGGAGAAATGGAAAATAGTACATAATATTTTACCATCGTGTTGTAGCCGGACAACTACCCCTTGGATGCGCCGCTCAGAAACAAACCCAAAATGAGTGCTCCTTTCGATTACGAAGTACTTCCCGGAGTGTCGCCGAAAATATTCCGCGAAACGGAATATGAGCAGGTTCGTTTTCGGAAAATTCTTTCCGTAGCTTCGTGCCGATCATTTCAGTTTCAGAGTTTTCTTACAGTGTCTCGGTCCGATTCCAGTCGTCGGAAATGTGGCAAAAGAATTCCCGTACAAAAATCCGGAATACTTTTCATACCATAACTACTCGTACTACGATATTGGGCGCGCACTCGCTTGTGCATATCGTCTGCAACCGAGTGCTCTGCCAAAAGGAGTTAAGCCTTTCCGGGTGCCATGGCAACAGGTCGAAGAGGAATCTCCGGCTGAGCCCGTGGGCCTCTTAAGTTGTGAGCGGTGCGAGGAGGAACGGTCCGTTGACCCAGCGGCGCCAGCCTCCAAGAGCTGAACATTTTGTGGTTGTGCCAAACGAGGTCATACACATCGCGCGTAATTTGCGGTTTAATAATCAATCAAATTAATATGTCACCTGCGATGAGTTAGTAACAACAACGGTGTCAACGTCAAAATAATGATCCTTCAAGGTTTACGCTGCATGGGGGGCGTTTTCTTGTGGTCTATTGTTTTGGTACGAATTAGACACACATCGGGCGTATCCAGTGCCCTGGGAACAGCTGACCAACGCTGATGAAAACTGGCCTTTGTCCGCAGCGTTATGTCTGTCGGATCATATCTCCCCCTGAACCGTTTTATTTTAGCGTCGTGCCAGTACATTTGCATTCCGTACACGAAGGGGTCGGCTACCGAGCGAGATGCCGGCACTCTCTGCTAAGAGACTAACACATTTTGCATAGCATGTAATGGTTTTTGGGGAAAAGTGAAACTTCCGCTGCCGCAGTCCCATGCAATTAGGCCTCCTGTTTGCTGAGGGTGTCAACGGAGGTGCTGGCAAGTCGGTAGGTCGTAGATCTCTCGTTTAAGTAACAAAACAATTGATTCAGGTCCCGCTGGCTGGCAATGAATTTCAGGTGTGACTCAAACATCACATTTCACAGAATAAGCCCTAATGACGAATGGATGTACACGCGTACATAAACTTCAGTCAAATAATTCTTCGGGCCAGGCAGTCTGGTTCCGTTCGTCGGGTTTCCCAATATTGAGTGTACCGAGTACAACGTCACCCAGCCTTGGGCTATTATTAATTGTGTGAACTATTTCAATTTCGAATGATTCGACCAGCTAGTAAGGCAACATTCTCATAATTGTTTTACATTATTTGTTCTGTTAAAGCTGAGGTAGCTGATGCACTTCATTTCTCTCGGTGTCCGATACGGCGGAGACCCAATGCCCGATATTAAACATGGAGCTCCACGTTGCAGTCAACCGTTTCACTTTTCACTGTCGGCCCGTTACAGCGGACCGAGGAATGCACTTTCTCACGTACGGTACAGCCCTACACGGCCTAGCCACGACGACGCACCGTCTGATAAGAAGCGCTCCATTGTGTACGAAAGCATAAGTGTGCTTGCGTTATGCTAATGCTTTCGGTTGTCACATTGCCGAGCTCTCAAAAAACACCCCAAAAACCTAAAAATCTGACATCATTGAAACATTCCGCCCGATCTCTCGGTGCGTGACAATTGTGCGCATTTATTGTCTTCCGGAGATGCTGCTGCCAAACAGCGCCCAAAGAACCAACGCCCAGTTTTGTGTGACCCACCTAAATGCGCGGCCTGTTAGCTATGCGTGCGAGAGCGAGAAAGGAATACTCGTACTAATATCAAGACACGTTTTGGAGCCATTAAAAATAATACGAAAAGTAAGCGCAGTCCGCACCGGTGCGTGCACAGAGTGTCTAGAGACCGGCCATTGTTTTCGCTGCACCATCAAATATTATCTTCTAAGGCGTAGACGAACACAACCGTAATGTCGCTTGCGTATGTGTGCCGTATGAGTATTGGCCACTATCAGCCACCAAACATCGAGGCACACAACCACCGAGGCGATCGTGCAGCTCTCGGACTTCTCGCACTGTTGTGGGTTCGCCTGTTTTTGTCGTGGAGGTGGGAAATGGGTGGGAAAAAACATACCCCACACGGGTCGGGAAAGCCATTCGCTGATTAGCCACCGCGTGGAACGGACCTCCGGAACGCACTTTGATCGATCTCACCGGTCTTATCGTTTCAGTCGGGCGCTCACTACCAGACGAGTAACATCAACGCATCGTGCAGCGACGAACGCAGTAAACGGATCCGGGGCCCATCAATAAAGTGCATGATGGTTAGTGAAATGTGTTCGACCAGTGATGAATTTGGATAGCGGAGCGAAGTGAAGCGCTACACCGCCCCCGCCCGGTGGATCATGCACGCGTCGCTGATTTTGTTGGCCATT
Source organism: Anopheles bellator (assembly GCF_943735745.2). Classification (NCBI taxonomy): domain Eukaryota; kingdom Metazoa; phylum Arthropoda; class Insecta; order Diptera; family Culicidae; genus Anopheles; species Anopheles bellator. The sequence goes on along the minus strand of NC_071285.1, from coordinate 19,092,666 downwards.
GGTGCGGTGTGGGCGAAAGAAACTGTTCGCGACAAGAGATTTCCCTCCAAGGAACAAGACAAACGAAGCGCTTAAGTTGTGGAACGATCGATCAATCGATCAGCAGAGTGTACTACCGTCACGGCTCTTCTCACGAGTAACAACCGGCGGAGAATATGGTGAAACCGGCGGCCAGGGTAGTGATCAAGTTTCTAGAATTAGTAAGTGTCCGGGGAGGGTAATCGAACAACCGAACACGGGGCACAAATTGTTTAATTGTTTCTTTTTTTCCGTTTCGTGACATTGGCAGTTAGGTTGTGTGGCGTGCGTTATTACGAAGATTATCACCGATCATGAGTCGCGGCGAGTGTTTGTGAGAAATCAGAAGCTATCGCGGTAAGTTCGTCACTCATCCACCACGAACATCCGTCTGGAAATGGTTGGTTTGCAAAGCATTCGGTGTAATTTGCACCGTTTAACGACCAGAAGCCGCCATCGGTCCTCGGTCCGTCGCCCAAGGGCGCTCTAAATCGCGTCGTTTGTGTGGGGGGTCGGTGCGGAATAATTAGCATTTCCGCTTCGGAAAGATGAGGGAAAACCATTTGGACCACTTTGGTGTTATTGCCGGAGGTGTCATTGCTTCCGCGTGTATGTGCCATCGTTATTGCGATGTAAAGGAGCTTTTCAAAGAACGAGATTGAGGAACGATTGTCTATGTTTTAGAATGTGTAATTTAAATATTCATTTTATCTCTATGCTAACTGCTTCATTAAATCACTCGTGAGTAATGTTCTTTCATTTGTTTTGCATTTTTGATCTAACTTCTATTAAAAGGTGGTTATTTGAAATAGTTTTGATAGTTTATGTTTAATTTTAACATATTGCATACTTTTCTTCCGCCATTCTATTGCTTTCAGTACTCTTTAAAACTCTTTGCTTCCAAAGTTTTCAAATCGATTAAATAAATAACGCAAATCTAAGGCAAAGTACACAAGTGGAGTGGCCATTTAAAAGCGTTTCAGTGTTGATAACAAATTCAAGCAACATCTGACAAGAAATGCAGCATCATCAGTCGTTGACAAGTTTGTCACTTTTCCTCAAAAAATAATTCTTCTCTTCCGTAGCGAATGGAGTCTGATCCACAACATAACCTGGAGCAGCGGTGGCAATGCATTTACGAACATCGTCTACGGGGGATACACGATAGTCATCGCGCTAATGCTAATTACAAGGTCAGTTCCCCTCTTCCTCTCTCCCCCACAATGCCCTAGGGCGAACTTCGTCGGTACTCCAAACAGAAGGAAGGGCTGTTTAGTGTTTTCACGTATTGCCATTTTGTTGTCATGGATTGTTTGGCTGGTTTGTTTTCCTTCGCTAGTTTCAGGTCCACCTTCTTCGGCCCCGTGTTTTTCCTTGTTTTCCGAATGGTTTGAACAGATTTTTTTCACCTACCACTCCGCTCGGTTCGGCTTGTCTTATTGTGTGGGACAATACTCTGCCGTGTGCCGGCCGTTTGGCTTCGATGTGGGAAGTTGCGGGGCCTTAGAGACCTTACGGGTCACGCTCGTACCCAAGCTCAAGTGCAGCCGGTCGGAAGTTGAACATTTTCTCATAAACAGCGGAGCAGGTTGACGGGCGACCTGCGATGGCTTTGTCTGGTTGCTGGAATGGGAGACGACCTTCATCCTTGGCGCACGCGTTGTGCTGTTGCTGGTTCGTTCGTTTTTCTGCTAGTTCTCCTACCAGTCCACAGGCTTCTATCGGACTTCTAGTGGGCCTGTTCGGCCGAACGAACGTCTTGCGGGGTTAACTTTTCATTACCACCCAGCCGCGCGCGGTGACATTTCTGTTCCTTTCTGGTATCGGGTGGCACATACCAGCAACCTGCCCAACCTCCACCCCAAACCGCGGAGGGAGTCGTCAGCCCTTGCGCAAGTCTTCAACGCGTACAATGGACCGCCGCTTACTGGTGGCACTTTGGGCATTATTCACATGTGAACAATGGAGTCGACTGTGTGGCCTGTGACGATGTGATACCATAAACCATGAGCTCAGCGTTAGGAGCCTCCGCCCGCTGTTATCCGGAATGTCTCGATGTGTAATCGTAATGTCGTTTCAGATGCGTCGATGCAAAAACACGTCCGAATCTGTTCGAAAAGATCGTGCTTTCGTTGGGGACTTTGTTGTTTTTTGCCGCAGGTAACTCACTGGCGGAATCGAGGAATCGTAGCCGGGTTTAACCTTCAACATTCTTACGCATCTTACAGGGGGTCTAGTGTTTGCCTCGATAGACCAAGTCCACCCCGATCTGCACGATAATGCCATCATACTGGGCTGCCTGTCGTTTCTGGTGGCAATCCTGTTCGTCATCGACTTGGCTGATCCATTGGCACGGATGACTGCCCACATGACTCAGACGGAGTCGGGGTCGGGTCTGACACGCGGAGCCGACGTCACCGATCGGGTGTCACTGAAAAAGGATGTGGCTACCGACACAGAGCAGGCGCCAATCTTTGTGGTGTCGAAAGCGGAATCAACCCTCCAGCAACCTCAACATCAGAACCATCATCACCATAACCACCAGACGCATCACAACCACCAAAATCACCAGAATCACCAGAACCACAATCATCAGCGAAGTGATGACTACCGTGATGGGGACACCTCTCCGCTCAGTCGGAGTGCCGAGTCTATCGTGGAACGGAAGGTGTACCCATCGTCCCAGGTGCCAGTATTTGCGCACGTCGCACGTGCCCCGGAAGAAAGTCGTCGGATAGCTGGCAAGGAGATTCAGTACCTACCACGGCAGGACTATCGGGATCGACGGGCCTATCGCGATGCGGGACCTACGTACTCCACCAGCCGACACTCGGTGCCTCACCACCATCATCAGAAACAACCACAAGCAGATGCCTCCAGTCCCGGGTATCACGATAATGGTTCTTTCGTCGAAGACATTCTCCCTTCTCGGAAGAGCACCTACGTACCGGCGGACAAGTTTGACCAGGAAGCATTGCAAATGAGTGCCAGTTCCGGACATCCGGCACGTTCGAGACCGGAACCGTCAACGAAACCTCTGAGCATTATCCGGACCGACTTCCGATCGAACCAAAGCTCACCGACCGATTCCAACTGCAGCGGATGTCGATGCTCGCAGCGCAGCACCAGCACTAGGAAGCTGGAGGATGGGCGCGACGAGTTCGACACACCCATCAGGCCCGGGTTCGTAGCGAACGCCGCCAAGAAGTGGGACGATCGGGCCCGGAGCAAAAGTCAACCCATCGTGGGCCTCAACACAATGGTGTGAATGGAGTTCGGATAGCGCTGTAGTTCTGTACTTCTTTTCTAAGTTTTCTAAGTTAGTCTTTTGGGGCAAAGACTTCGAGCCACTGGTGCACCGCGTGAGGGAATAAATAAAATACGAAAACGGTGTGTTTTTTGATTTCCGGAATTCGTACCACCGTTTACAGGCTGTTTTATTCGAACGGACTACTTCCGGAGTGAGTGCGACGGTGTTTCACCGTGCGAGGCGAGGGCTGCTTTGCTTTGCAAATGCTAACATGGGATAGAAGTTTCATCGACGTAACAGATGTCAAACAGGAAACAACGAACAATTTAGCGACCAGTTCCACACGGAAGGCTGTCCTGATACACTGAAGCGCACAGCATAGACTTGGTCTACGGGTTTGCTAACTTTCATGTTAGACGCCTAAAAGCACAGCTCTATGATGACTTGTTGGTACGGGTAAGTATTGAAGGCTAGCGATGTGATTATTAACAGGAAGGTAAGCAGCGTCAAAATCTCCTGAAATGTAAGGATTTATCTAAGATCATTAGGATCTGAACGGGTTACCGAATGAACAGTCTCACTTACGTTATGAGGTCACGCAGTGATGATCACTAATGATGGAGGGCCAACAAGTATTCCAAGTTTACAGTATTCTACAGCCTGTAAGGTAATTAGTGGTGGTTGGTACGGTAATTAAGAGACAGTAACATACGCACCTAAAAACCGCAAAGAAGCAGTTGTTTTGAAATCGGTTATGCTTGGGAAGTAAGTTGGACAAGATTGTAAGCTTCTGTGATGTTATGGATTCTGCTAAAAAAAAAAAAAATGGGAAAGAGAAGAGCATGACAGAAGTCTCGATTCCCTGTGTCCCTGTGAGCCATTACAAAATTCTTCATACTCTCACCTATTTTAAGTTGAGGAGTTCTCATCTCTTACAGGGGTTTTCAATCGGGAATTAGCAATATTTCGGACCGCAAATGGCGGCCACACTTGGTGGACAGCAGCCATTCTTGAAGTAGGTAGCGCCAGCTGGTACACAACAGTAATCCTTGGCCGGTGGCACCTGAATAACCTGTGGCTTGGGGTGACACACCAGCGTGGTGCAGATCTCCTTCGGTTCAACCACCACACGCGGAGTACACACAACCTTCGGGTCCGGAACGATCCGCTTGTAATAGATGATCCGCGGCTGCGGTACAGTCCTCTTTTTGTAGATGACACACGGCTCACAGATGGTTCTCGGTTGGTAGATCAACTTCGGCTCGACGATCGCTTTAGTCTGCGGCACCACGTGCTTGTCGATAACCGTACGCGTGCAGTTGATAACCTTCTTCTGAGCAACGAGCCGTGGAGGCTGCTGCACGGTAATGAAACGTGGACCACAGTGTTGCGGGGGACAGAAGGTCGGACACTGGGGCATGCAATTTAGGTCGTGGGCTGTGCGGATACTAGGTTTGCAGGGATTGCACGGGTCACACGGGCCACACGGGCCACATGGGCCACATGGGCCACACGGAACGTATGGGTTGCAGGGATCACAGGGGCCACAAGGGACACACGGACCGCACGGACCGCACGGACCGCACGGACCACAAGGGCTGCAAGGGTCACAGGGACCGCACGGGTCACAGGGAATACATGGGCTACAGGGAGCATGAGGACCACAAACTGCCTTTGGTGACTTCGGAATATGAAATAGGACAACATAAGAAGGAGACAGTGCAAGAACATAAGATAAACATGTTGTGCAGACTGAAGATGAGCAACGATTGAGTGTGTTAGTACGCCCAGCACTATTGATAACGGCAGTAACTTTCGACTATTTTTGTATGACCGGAATCTTACTAATCTAACGGTTTTGAATCATAAATCATAATGTAGTGTGGCTGTACGAACTAACATCGAGTTTATGTTTTAAAAAAGTCCATACTGTTTACTACTGACTTTCGCGTGTCGGATGCAGCTCGCTAGATCTGCACTTGGAGCGCCTTTCTCATGCCGAGCGTACAATCCGATGTCAGATTACTACCTGTTAGATCACAGTTATGAGCTTGAACAAATCTTGGATTTGTGCTTAAATTAGTATTGTTGTTTAACACACTGGGAATACGTTACTGGCTTTACTGCGGGGCAAGTTGTGCATCTTCTGACCTAAACGTGATAGCAGTAGACTACATCAGATGGTAGCTGAGTTAGGAGAAGCGGTGATCCCTTCCACAAATCGGCAAAAGTAGATGAAAGGTTGATTAATTTACATTAGAAATTCGTCCGGAAAGATGATACTTTTACAGTAGGCGATGGACTATCCTATCGTTTTTTACACAACTAGCGACAGTATGGTTTTAAACGGTTCAACTACGAAATATCCGTGGCCTACTGGCAATATTTCGCTTATGAAGGACAAGCCATGCTTAACTATCGAAAGAAATGCCTCTTGAAGAGCTCATCGCTATCGGAATGTCAGTGGCCTTCCGTCGCTGTCACAGTATTCCCTAGTATGAGAGAGATAGAGAGATGCGGAAAAAGAGAAAGAAACTCCTGTCGTGCACCATTCTGAGGAACGGCGAAGAGGATGTTGGCATTGATCTAGATTCAAATACAATTTCAGCGCCACTGGATAGCCGCGTGGTGTCTCTAAAATAGTATCGATCTGATGGTAGCACACCACGTAACACTAACACATTCGTGGGCAAGCTCCACTGCCACTGTTCCTCGGCCGCACCTTGTCGTCGTCTACTAAACCACAATAATCTGACAAACTTTACGAGAACTACGGCTGGTAGCCTAACGTATCTACCACCGAGTCTGCTGCTGATCGTAGTAGACATGGTGCAGAGATGGTACACGCAATGAGGTTTTTTCTCTCAACGGTACAAGTGAGAACGTCGAAAGTTACGTTACGACACTAGATGGGGTGAATTTTGGAAAAATGAGCAACGAGGTGACCTTTTGGGGGAATGGGGGACATTTGGGCTTATAGAAAAAAGTGCCTTGGGATTTGGGACTATTAATAATGGTGACGTAAGCACAGGTAACAAAAGTGGTACCGATGCTTGGTGCAACAGGACAGTGAGCACCGGTCACACTTATGGCAGGACGAACAGTGGTGTCTCACACTTACACATGGATAGCAGGAGTAGCAGGGATCACAGGGACTGCAACATGGGTCACACATTTTGCGTATTTTTGATTTTTCGATTCCTCGACAGCTGCTTCCTAACCGCTTAGAAGGTCGTCCTGCGGAGAAAAAGGCGAAAAGTAAGAGCTCGTTAGAGCACGTTCAGAACATGGGCATGACCTCAGAGTCAAAGAATCGCAAAATGTAATTCAAATTGGATCAAGGTCTTATGCAAGGATTTCCCAATTCTACGCCAATGGATTCGTGTGGTTGGGGAACAGCAGAGAACTTACCGTTTCGGAACGTAGGTGTACGATGAAGGGTACGAAAATCCCAAAAACTTTCAAACTAATTCTTCAGCAGGCACTTCTGGGAATTCGAAAATCGCTAACAGGAATTTGTCAATGGTTTCGATGAACAATTTAACAGGAATTTGGAAACTGCGTTTTATGCGAAATTTTCTAATTTTCTCTAACAACCTCTTCCTTCGAAATACCAATACTGAATGCTGGGCCAGAAGCAATTTGCTCGATTATTTTAGTTATTTTGGTTGCCATGGTTATTAGCCCTACGTGCACTATGTCGCTCACTATTATGACGAACTGCGTGGCTTCTTGAATTGTGTGTTAGAATATGTAGGAAGAAATTTTGGCAAGTTTTAGTTAATGTAATAGCCAAAAATTGTGTTTGTCGTTAAAAACGTCCATAAAACATAAATTAATTTAAATAATATAATTTGCGCCTGCATTCCCGCTGCACGACACACTCCCAGTCAGCGCCCTCTAGAGAACAGTAGCGCAAGTAGCGTTTCAAATGGCGGTTTTTCTAGACCAGCCTTTCCTTTTTACAATTTCACAAAAAACGATTGGGTTTAGTTTAGTTTAAGGATTTTTTTTATTTGATTGCCCATAATAGCACTATTAGCTTAACATGTGATAGTCAACGTTTGATGCTGAACTGATAACGACCCGAGCGCTAGTTGTGCAGTTTGCGGAATAAATTCATTTGCGTAACAAACATTTACTTGATTATCTTTTCAACCACGAGCTTTTAACGAATAGCGCAACAATTTAGCACAAAGTTTATCGTAAGCACAGCAATGCTGGAGTAGGTATTCCGTAGGATTTGCGCCATAAGCTTGATAGTTACCGTCGAGCCTCTTTTTCTACTTAGTTACCGTCGAATATTTTACAAGCTTGTTTAACACTGAGTAAATTTTGAACCTTGTGCTTATGCCAGTAGATTTTAATTTAAAGCGAATTGTTTTTGATTATTTGGAACTGCAAAATTGAAAAAAGAACAAAAAATATAAGTTCAGAAAATTACAACATTGATACTGTTCATTAAGGTACTAACCGAATATCGCATGGATTTACTGTGTTGAATGTCCAAACGGTACTTGTATTGATGTTACTGCGTAGAAAGAGCATACGCAATTGGAGAATGGTTGGCAAGGACCGTTTGTTACTCCTTGCAACCCAGCTAGCTTGAGGGATGATCGAAACGGGCAAGGGCGGGCCATCGTTCGATTGAGGCATCGAAATAACAAAACTGTCGGTAAACAAATATTGCAAATTGAATCCCACTCCGATCAGACGAACTCGTACGCGAAGAGATTTATGGTGACGTTCTAGATTCAAATAGTATTTCAGTTACACTTTCGCTTTGTGTTCAAAATAGTATCGATCTGGAGTGCCACACGCTGAGCATAAGCATGCACGAGAAAGGACTGCTACTCTCTACTACTTACTAACCCCTAACCTTCTCCTGCATCTGCCCAAAACCCACAGAAAACTATACGAGAACTATGGCTGGTAGACAACCGCATCTACCACCGAGTCCGATGGTTCCAGGTCACGCAATGTTTGTTTTCTGCGACCCCGGAAATAGTGCGTTCGATTTTGCTTTGTGTTGGAGCCTCGCAGGATTCGATTTGCAAGGAATGTAATCCATATTTGCAGCAGAAAAAAAAATTGTTTTCGGGTAACATTACGAAATCAACCAACAAGAAGAATCCCGGAACGGAGATCGGAAATTAAGTGATGTGGTTTGCGGGATAATTTTGTCATAATGGGATAACGGATATTGGAGCAAAGAGTCCAACCCGTCACCTAGTGGTGATGACGAAAGCATAGATAGCAATAATGGTAGCGATGTTTGGTGCAGCATGTCAGAGAACAGCGATCACACTTGTGGCATGACGAACAGTGGTGTTTTGTGTAAGGATAGCACGAATAGCACGAATCATACGAGCTGCAGCACGGGTCACACATTTTCGGAGCTTTTGAGGAGTTCGGAATTCTTTGCACGCACGATCAATCTATAAAGAAAATGTTTAAAATTCATTTAAATCATTGAGATTCAATCAACATAAGAATATAGTAAGGAAAGCATGTGGTGTTAAAAAACCTACCCTATAAAAAGTTTTATGATGATTTGGAATCGTCACGATCGCCAAACACAATTCGTTGATGAATGCTTTCACAAAAGTAATTCACAAGATTCAACCACGCTTTCTCCGTTTTAACTTGCTCACTGTCACGTCCGATCCTTTCACTGTGCCACGGCGTAATGCTCAGCGAAGAGAAACTACTTCGAGGGTTCTAGTTATTTCGGTCGTCATGGTAATAACGTACCATCGGAATTTAGGTTGGTGTAGGACCTAGCCGCCGTACGTCCAGGGTCTCGGCACACACTGTACCACCTTCGAAATGATGATATATTTCGTCTATTAGCTCAAAACATCGGCTGAATGATCGGTTGCTTGCTAGAAATGTGAATTGATGAAATAAACTTAAATAGAAAACCAAAAAACCCTTTATTTAAAAGAGAGAAACAAAACTAAGAAAAAAACCAAATCAGAAGACAGCGCCAGCTGTACGTGACTATGCAAACTAACATGTTGATTTAAAATTTTCGACGTTCCGTTGGGTAATGAACTCGTGTGCGGCACTACGAACATTATTCATAGCGCCAAATGTCCTTGTGTTACTCTTATGTAAGTTTCATGGACAAAAACCAACTGCACACCGTTGACTAACTGATGTACTTGAATTGTGGAGCTGCTACTGTTGCTGTTTGCCAGTGCTAGGGAAACAAACGTTCGTTTAAACATCTGTTTCTGCGCTGCATTTTATTTGCTCCAACCGCGGCATACTTCACCGTCGTACTTCACATGGAGCAAAATTTGCCAACCATGCCATCGGCGCCCCACAGCACACGTGCCCCGCGTGTGGGATGAAGTTAGTGTGGAGTGTAGTGTAGCAAACCGCACCGGCAAAGTTTGGCGAAGTATGCAAAAACCAGCATCCTCAAGATGTTCCAGTTTTTCCAACCCTGGGCGAGCCTCCGCCTTTTACCAGCAACAAAACGCACCACAATGGCATCGTTTTAATTCTTCGTACAGCCCCTGGTTACGGGCACGACCTGCGGTGTGCGGTGGCAATCGTTTCATAATCACAGCCCGACGTACGTCGAGTGCCGATGAGAGCACTACAAGTTTTTCTCGGTCTGTTATCTGTTTCGGAGCTCATTTGTGTTCTGTTGGAAGTTCCACTTCAGCTAATCCAGCGTAAATGAAAACGTTTCCCGTCTTGCCATTACTTCATTACACCCGATGAAGGCCTGGGCTTTGGAGTCTTGAAGTCGCCAGCGAGAAAATGTTAACAAATAAAAATGTTACCAGCAAGCAGTCCAAAATTAGCAACTCGGGTTTCCTATTCTTCTTCCCGGTTCGCTGTAATATTCATGGGCAACTCACGCGGCAGGCGACAAAAGGGAAAAGAAAGGAAAAGTAATAAAACTTCTCCTTAACCAGTCACGTCAAGCGGATGACAAACTCGTTAAGAATGCTAATAGCCAGGAATGACCATCACGCGCTTTCCGATAGCGAACCGGTGGGCGCAGCAAACAATAGACGGTCGGGGCTGCTGCGCGGTGCTCCCAGGTTTGTCACTTCAACATTTCCGACAGTACCTTCAATGGCATCTTAATGCCGGTCTTTGTCCCTGCGCGGCGACTCCCATTAACGTGTTTGCACCTTCCACTGGAAAAAGCCCTGGAGCGCAGCATAGTTATGCTGCGATGCAGAGGAATCAGTTGAGCAAATAATCATCACTCCGGCGTTGGTGTTATGTGGGGCGGTGGCTTATCATTAATTTACAAAACTCCTGCATTTGCATGCATCGCATGTAACCTCGGATAGTTGAGCCGTAATCTGCTCCACATCGGGATAGGGCACGAGCAGCGAACGCTTTCTCGGCGGTTACGTGTCATCTTTTTTTTCTCCCCAATTTCGTTGTTTCATTTGGGGCGCCATGATCAGCATAAAATGCGTATGCACAGCGGAGCCTGCGGAAACGTCTCCACCCTGAGGAAGGGTCTGTTGGGTAAGAAAATTCAAATTTAAAAACTTCAGCAAAAAATGGAAACGGAGAGTTTTCCCCTGGGAAGCGAAACAGGTGGTGAACCGTTCCCGTGGCGAGTGGGCGCTGGTGGGTGGTAGTGTTGGAAAAAATTGACTACCATAAAAACTAACAAATGTGCAAAACAGGCCCGCCACCGGGAGGGATAGAGCTGAACCTGTGACATCACACATAGACCTGCCGCATCATTGTTGGGGAGCAGCCATCTAAGTTTTGTTATCTTTTTTCGCGGTACCCCACAATTTTCTTCACCCACGTTCCGTGGGGTTGTTGGGTGGTGTTTGGAATATTACGATTTTTGTTTGTTTGCATGATGACCCCGCCGGGGCTCATTAGCAAATACTGGTTTCGTTCCACCGCTCCACCGCTGCACGTGCACGGTTTAGTGACAGCCGTGAGCTGAGGGGAGCCGTGCCGCTAAACGGCACGGACGGCGTGAAGGCGGACGGAGAACAAAGGAAAGTACACCCACGCGGCCAGCCCCGCCGTCGTAAGATGTGTCGGCACCATAAAACAGTGATCCTCCCAGCATGCAAACCCACATACACAAGGGCACAAGAAAAGGTATCCTGTCTGTGGCCGCGAGCTCTGCAACTATTTCAATTAATTAGCACAAGCCGCACAAGCCGAGGAATAATTAAAAGGGCCATAAAAAGGGCCACACAGGCGCGACGGTTACGACATACGCCCTACCTCCACCCGGTCCGGGAATCTGTATCCGGGGAGGTAGGGCCCCCCGGGGGAAGGTGATCCAGCATCCCAGCGTAGGGTTGACTTATCTCTTCATTTACTTTTCACGTTTATTATTTTCACTCGCCCGCGTCAAAGTTTTCCACCTTCGCGGTTCGAGTTTTTTTCCACGCGAGCGGAAAACAAAAAGGAAAATGCCGCTTTGTCTTCGGAGTGGGTGTGCGGTGCTCCGCTCCCGTCCGCCCGCGGTTTTGCCATCCGTTTTTGTTGTTTATGCTTCTGTGTGTGTTTCGTTTTTTTTCCGTTCCTTTTCATGTTGCCTCCGATTCCGAACTTTCCTTACGTGATGACACGGCTCGCGTTAACACAAGGCGGCGGTGGCCGGCCCGGTGTATGATGTAGCCATTTATGTTTGCCGGTGGATGGCCGGATGATGGTGGCTGACGTGTGCGCGCGCGTGAGGTGGGCTGCGGGATCGGACGATCGGGGTGAGCCCGCGTGGCCCGCCGACGTGGAAGAGGTGTGTATTAAGAGGTGACGGCGATCGTTCGACGTTTGCTCGATCAATTGTTTCTTTTTGATTCGATTAATTGGCGGTTGGGCCGTGTTTCAATCCGGTTAAATTACGAGTTCCGAGAATTTAGTGCACAGTATTTTTCGTAATTTAATTAAATGTCTGCAGTTTTCTAGGAATTTCTTACTCAGTGCCCCATTGGTAAGCTCAGGTTCATTTTGATAGCCTGATTTTTAATTTATTTCTGTTTTATGTGAAGTATTTCGTTTTTAAAATTACCATTTCGATATGTGTTCGATATATGCTCCCCGAGGGTATAATGGCCCGTTACTAGCTCTTTGTCGTACGTGTAACAACCGTTCGTAACTGTTGCAATCATGTTCCTTTTTTATTCATGTATCTCTTAATATACCGGTTACCAGCTTTTGAGTTAGTTTCGTCAGTTGTGATTAGTTGGGCTATTTGTTCTAAGTAAGTCCTTTAGGTTAACAATCGGACTACGTAGCCCTTTGACTGTGTTTATGTAATAATAAATAAAAACAAATAAATAAAAAGATATGTTTTATGCTTGATGAATTAGGTAATTTATTTTTAGATTCTTTCGATTCGACAGTCTTTGTTCGTTTTTAATCGATAATCCGTAGTAGCTCTTTTTGTATTGAAATTTTCAATGTTCTATAAAATGGCTTAAGTTTAAATGGAAAATTATTACATTGAAAAAAAACTTTAGATTTTTTTTTTGCCTTTGCAGTTTGCTTTGTACTATAACTATCCAAACATTCATGTTTCAAAGCCATGTTTTTAGTCAGGAGGGCTTCCTAATGCTTTCAACGATATCATTGAACTCAAATCATCGGCGATTGCTGCAACATCGATGCTTCAAATCAGTGCTTATGTTTCGGTATGTTGTAGCCGTTGTTTCCAGTCCTTAATTCCGCACCAAGCGAAGCGGACTTCCTCGATGCGGACGCGGGTTCGGTTGTCCACGAGCCAACTTCCTCTTGCCACCTATCTGGCGGCCCCGAGGCGTCGAATATGCTGTGGCATGTTTAACATACACAACACTTCTCCGCTCGGGCGCTTCCCCCGGTGCGGCGACTATCTCGATCCAAACACGCTCTCTTGGACGATTGGGATTCGAGCCATCGGTGTGCATCTTTCCATTACTCAATCACCAATCAATGGCCGGCGGGCTGCCGAAAAGCTCGTCGTGTCCACCGCGATAAGCGCGGGGATTCGGAGCGCAGCACCGCCGAGAGAGGAGAAACAAATTCGAGTTCAAGCAAACAAGGAAATGATGCAATTCGGCGGCGCTTGGCGTCTCCGACGGAACCACGGCTGACCCAGTAACCATTGACAACGGCTGCTTCGTCGGCAACCGGCCGACATGAGAAATCTTAATGCCATCCCGATGTAACGCGCAAGCTCTGTGTGCGCAGTCGACGTTGGATTGGGCCGTGCCGTCATACACGCGTTACGCGCCATCATCCGCGGGGATGTTTCCACCGTACCCGATTGCCCGCCCGGTAATGTCGGCCCGGTGGCTGATGAAGATACGATGAAGATGATCGTATGGAACGCATTGGATTAGAGCACGCGTGAGGCGGAATTGGCGCTGACGTCGATCCCGCCCGATCGCTGCCGAATTCGTGGCTGCGCAATATTTCCGCGATTCCACGGTAATTTGCTGATTTGAGCCGGGGCCACAGCCAGCCAGCGCCCGATTTCGATTTCGGCGTTCTTCGTGGGTGCAGTAACGATGCCGGGTTATGTAGCCCGGCAGTGGGATTTTCTTATTTCGTTTGCCGGGATGATTGGGGCACCGCTTCGGGGAGATTCACGTCTCGAATTTATTTCGTTATCAAATCGAATTCGACGAGCGGATTATTAACTCAATCAATCACACCCAATCGCGAGCCGAGCGATCGTTTCAATTGTGGGGTTTTAAAACCGGTTTTATGGTTATTATATTGTTCACTTTTGGATGTTGATTGTGTGCAAATTGTTATCTTAAACCGGATGAAAACTACTTCCCGGTGACCTCTTTAGTCTCCAACGACTGGGAAATGCAGTATCAATCAATGATTTAAATGAGCATCCAAAGTTTTGCACTTTTTATTGGTTATTTAAAAAAAAGTTATAGTTTAATAAACTGCGAAGTAAAAATATTAGACAGTGCCCAAAGTTTGTATCGTTGTGCACGTTTTGAATGATGTTTTTATAAATTGATTTTCAACAATCATTACCGATGCGTGTTTTAACACTTTTTTCTCCGAAACGAAAATTTCACTCTCACTAAATTGCGCGGTGCGAGGCTGATCTCGGTTGTCATGCAAACTTCTGTCCCACTTTCGGTCACCGAAACATGTTTTTAAAACCATCTCCCCGACCAGCGAGCGAGCGTTCGATTTCGCGACGGGGGTCCTCGGCGATCCAACCTGTTCCGTGGTTAATAAAACATAAAAAAACAACACAAACCTAATGACAACCATTCGGTTCCGTGAGCATTCGGAACTGGCTCGAAGATCGGTAACGGCCCTAATTATACCGAAACCACGACACATGTTGAACACGAGATTCAATCCGGGGACAAAAAGCCTGCCAAAGCCTGCCGCCTAATACGCGGTCTGCGGTCAGCCGGACCGGAAAGGAAGGCGTTTTGTCGTTTCGCTCTTAAAATTACCCAAAATTTCCCCACCGTGAAAAGTAAGCAAAAAACGGAGAAAAACATTTTCGACGCACGCAGAAAATTAATAATTGCTTCCACACCGCGCGTTTTGCGAATCCCCCCCGGACCGGGCGTGTGGTCCAACATTGTCCGGGGTAATTAGTGAAATAAGTTTGATTAGATAACGAACGGAATCCCATAAGGGATGCACCGTCGGATGAAGGGTGCAAAAGAGAGCCATGATGCAGTGATGCGGTGCTGCAACATGGCCACGGACGGAGTGCTTTGTTGGGGAGCGATTTCCGCGAATTCGGCACACGCAAAAAAGGAGCACGATCCACGGAGCATGACAGGAGAGTGTCTTCAAAATGACTAATAAAAACAGAGGAATAACAATAATCAGCGGAGAGATGCCATCGAAGTACGACAAACTGTGGTCGCACCTGTGTGTGCGGCTGGGAGGCCAAGGTGGGAGGCATGCAACGCATCAGCACATTAATCGGAGACCAAAAAAAGGCCACAACGGTGCCTGATGTTGGAGTGGCACAGTTTTTCCTTCCCGGCCCGGGTGGCCACTGCGGAAGTATGTTTCCATGTTTTTCGTGCGGCATCGGTGTGTTGGTGGTGGAAAAACCGGTCAAAGTGAAGGCAACCCACCAAACCAAACCCCGCGCCGTTTCGGAGGGCAAACGGCCAAACGGTCCAGAGCATCATAATCTGGCAAGAGGCATCGGTAGAGCCGTGTCCCGTTTGATTCGCGGGATGGGCGCCCCGTTCGAGGGTGGTGTGTCCGCGCCAATCTATAGCGGTAAATGAGAAAGCGACGCGCAGCCAACCTTTGCGCCCGGCCTTCCCTTCTAGTGGGAGAGGCCACGGTGGGCTGGCTCGCTTTCGGGCACAGCACGTAAGCACATGCTCGATGAACCGGTTCATCTCCGCGCGCCGGAACGATCTGACCGCCGCACGTTCGTCGCTTGCACGTTTCGGCCGAAGTCACCGAACGTAAACAATCGATCAGCTGCGGCGGCTCTCGATTACTACTCTCCGGCCCGGCCCGGATGTTGAGAGCGCCTTTGGAACTTCTCATCTCACCAGCATGAGAGTACTATCATTCGCTGCTGATTACATGTACACTGCCGGTCGTGAGCATTAGACAAGATACAAACACACAGTTTGACGGCGGTTTTTTATAATAATAATTATTCATTTATTTATTTAGTGTAAAAATTAGTCAATGGGCAAACAGAGCCTAGTTGACAAAGATAAACTTAGCTAACTTAAACAAAACTCTAGCTAACCTAACACTGCAACTGGCGAGGACGAGAACTAAAGACAGGTAACCGGTCTTTAGAAGGATGCGAGATCAAGGAAACTACGACACTGACGAACAGACATGTTATAGTCAATATAAAATGAACAAAGATTATACGTACGACACATAGATAATAAAGTGTGACCCGCAACAGTAATTCTTGGAGCGGTTTCAATCTCCATGTCATGCCGACGTCTTAAGTGGCGAGCAGGAAAAGATATATGTAACTTGGCAAGGAGTTGCGGTGCGTAAATAAAAGCAGACAAAAGTTTGAAAACAAACAAAGCTTGAGCCGATTGATTATAGAAAGAACAGAGCTGTATCAAGCACCATCTTTCAGTCCACCATCCAAGAAAAGCAGCGCAGACGGATGATCTACAGAGGAGACATAGTTAGATTGTGAAACAAAGTTTTTTTTCTACGTCACGCTGAAAGGTTTTTTTTTTCCAAAAATGTGTTTTGATAAACACTAGCATTGGAACTTAAGTGTGGCTCGTCAGTAGATCGTGACAGTGCATCATCTAGAGTGTAGAGCTATAAGTTGGTGCTTAATACGGCTCCGTCCGTTCTAATAATAATAAATAATAATCAGCATTGGAATTTAACGAAAGATGAGGTTGTGAAAAGCCTTCCCAACCTTAGAGTTATAAAGTTTCTATTAATGGAATTTTTAACATGATTGTAATGGATTCGATAGCGGTTTGATGTGGATGTTGACTCCTACAGTTAGTTGCTATAAGTTGAGATGTTTGCCAGAGTTTTTGAGAGACAGTATTTAATCCTATTTTACCGAATACCGTTAATGTTAATCCAATCGGGTGTACAGCAGTTGTTTGAAAAATTCAAACTTATCTACTAAAAATATAATTGGTTGCTGTTTGCTAGTCAGAAGTAACATACCATTAAGGTCCATTTTAAGGTATTTTTGTGCGTTTCGTAATAACACAGCATCGTCTTTGACTAAACACGGTTACACTACGGTTGTGGGCACTACTTACGACCACCGGTGTACAGTGCTCTCCGTCTTTCTCTCCGGAGGCTGATCGTGGCTCTTGCGAGAGCCGCGCAAGTACGGCTTAGCAGTTAAGTTGCGCGCGCGGCTCACTCAGTTCAGCGAGCGCAGCGTTACCGAACGGACGCACGTTTTTGGCTCGAGCGAGTCACGGATTCGTGATCAAAGTTACCGTAGACAGCGGGAGAGAGAGAGAGCCCACCGCTCCGTGCGGCTTTCCGAGTTCTGTGTTCTTCCATTGTTTTCTTTTTCACTGTTGCAAAACGGTTCTTCGGTGGTGCCCGTTCCGTTAGCCACCGTGGCGCCGCGTGGTCCGCGAATCAAGGCACACTTTCCTGGCATACATCATCGCCGTTTGCGTGTGCGTTGTGCCCGGCGAAACCGCGGCGGATCGGATCTGCCCGTTTCTGAAGACGATCGTTTTCCAGCCGCAAAGTGAAACGAAACGAAAACCAAATACAATACAATTTCCCCGTTCGCGGTCTGCGAACGGTAGATGGTTTGTTGTTTTTTGTCTGTGAGCGTGTGCGTGCGAGGTGCGTGCTTGTGTTGAATCTTTTCTTCTCCGCCTGGTGCCGAGAGACGGAAAGAGTTTTCCGAAAGCTGCGCGCCGAAATCACGCGCGGCCGCGAGGCTACGCACGTACCCGGGGATTCTGTGTCCGATGCGTGTCTTCCGTGAAGAGGATTTTCCGGCTTTCCACGATCCGCTTTTCCATCGGGTAGTAGTGTCACACTTGGACCAAACTGACAGCCAGGAGTTTCGAACCCACACAGCAGGCTTTGCAATTGCATCCAAGTAAACATATTATTAATCAAAAACCAAAACTCTTAAGTCGAGTCACAAGACGTTATTACTGCGACATAAGTGCGGTTTTCCTTGGTTATGTTTTGCCGGTGGACGTAAAGAGTACACGAACCCGAAAGAAAGTGGCCGCCCAGTTGATAACGACCGAGGCCGAAAAACGGCCCGTAAGAAATCGAGGGAAACAAATATCATCGTCGGCACCGACGGCGGGAGTGTAGGTTTTCGGTTCGGCCGAGGTTGTTGCGACCCGCCACGCCACCGATAAGTGCCGTTTCATGTTCCGTGCTATCGTGCCGCCGGTTGCGAGGTGTGAAAATTGTGTGAAGAAAACATACGTCATTCAAAGGAAAGAGTAAAAACGGCGAAAGGAGCGAAAAACCGGAGCGCAGTTGCAGTTATCAGTTGCAAAACGTCGGGATTAGGAAAAACCGGCTGAAACAGATTGGCGTAGGAAAGTGTGGGCGAAGACACACAATCATCTGCTTTGGGTAAAAAAATCCTCCCCACGGTGTCACGTGTTGGGTGTCAGCGCATCCGGTTTGGCGTGGAGTGCATCGACTGTTTGTGTAGCGGTGCACCGACTTTTCACGTTGTTTGTAATTACCAGACACTGTTCCGATGGGTGAGTAGTTTTTTTTGTTGATCTGGGATGCTTCTTATTATTGCAAGAATTTCCCTAGCTTCCATGAAAGTTACAATCTTCCAGAGTTTTGGGATTACAGATTTATCTCCAAATAACATTAGAATCCTTCATCCTGAAAATCAGAAAAAGATTTTGATGAGATGAGAGTAGGGAACACGTAAACTTTTAACTTGAACTTCTAACAAGAGGTAGAATCCAAGAGCGTGAAAAAAGAAGGAAATCGACGAAATTTAAAATGCAGTTCCCGAAACGAAGGAACTTCTCATCTTAAAGTTCCAAACGAGCCGGATCACAGCACCGCATGCCAAAATATGAAACGGAGTCTGTTGGCGCACCCCGTTTTCTATTCCACCCTGCAGCCCGAAGGCGGAACCCCCTTCGTGACCGCGGGACGGGAGAAAACCAAAATTGAAAAATGCAAATTTATCACTTCCATTATCCCGGCCACCGGAATACTCTTCAGCTAAAGGGTGTTAAACGCTGGCTGCCACTGGCTGGGAGACACCTTATCCTGCAGGCCGATATCCCTTTTTTAACGATCGTCGTACAGGTACATCTCCCGGCACAACCAGGATACGGCCAGGGCTGGCCGCCCATGGATGGGCAAAAATCTGGCGAGAGAGATGTGAGAAATAAAATAAACCGAAAACCCCTGCAGCACGAGCGGTGCCGCTGATCAGATTAGAGGTGGGAAGACTGCAAAGTTGTGTCCTGGTTCCGTTCCTTACACCGACAACGAAGTTTCCGGTTCGTGTGGCATTTTCCAGCCCCGGGCATGCTCAGAACCTAGAGTTTGATGCTTAAGAACGGGCTTTATGCTCTGAGGACCCCGAGCACCCGAAACCTGGCGCTGGTGACAGTCTATGGAGGGCATTGTAGCCTTCTACTCAGGCAATATTTAACAGTCCGGAAGTCGCTGTGTGTGATTCATGCTCGGGCACGAAAAGCACTTGTGGCCCACGCTTTGAGAAAAGATCATTTGAAAACAAGGTCTTTAGAGAGCTCGATTTACACGAGTGAGCCTGATACTCCCAACGGGAGCTTCGCAACGCATAAATTCAGACTTAATGTATGCACGGCAGATTGAAGTACTGGCCTCCAAAGACCTTTGGACCATTGAGTAAGTGGTTCGGGATTGAAATATTACCTTACGCAGTGTCTTGTCTCATAGAAACCTTTGCACAGTTCAGCAATAAAGAGTGCACTAAAAAATCCTTTTGAACTCGATGCTTTTGGGCGTCTGTTGCGCTTTCCTTGGGCATATTAGAATTTTAGCAGGAAAGTTCAAACGGGCCACAGGATCCATTTAATGCAATATCAATAAGGGCAAATGAATTTCCCAGAAATGTGTTCCACACAAAACTCCGCTTCCGAAGCCCGGTCCGTCATCGTCGTCGTTATGCCGGAACTCGCTCATCTAGCGCTAACGAATCAATCAACATCCAGCTACCAGCATCGACCACCATGCCGAGCGTGTAAATTGGACCCATCTTTCTCGCAGCAATGAGAAGGAACAACGCGGCAGAAAAACTGCAAGACGATTCGTCGGAGAATGAAAACGCCTTAGTCACGCCAGGCAACCATCGGAAACGGACGGGGAAAAATCGGAACAACTCATCGATCGTTTCATCAATCTTATGCGGCCCGGCGGGCAGATGCTGGCTGGCTGGCTGGCCGGCTGGCTGCACTTTTAATGCACCCCGAGCGGTTCCGTTTCCGAGCACGGAATCGAAACCGATGCTGCGTGGCCCGCCACTCGACAGAGCGGCCACTTCAGCCGGACCTTGGCCGGTATCGGGGGCATGTCTTGGTTGTTCTATCTTCGGGGCCAATGACAAGCTAGATTCGATGGCTACGGCTTCTGCTAGCCTCCCGGCCTTGTCGGCCAGTCCGGGTGGTTTCGACAGACGTTTCAATTTTCGATCGACATCATGCTCAACGATCACCCCTAGAGCAGTCGAGATTTTGGGGTCGGAACCTACCGGTCGTCTGGCCGGTCTAGGAATCTGGAGCCCGCATCGGTCTAGGCGGACGAGATGAAACGGTCCCGAACGACGGGTTCGACGGAACCCTAATTGAACCCGGTGGCATTATTGTTGTGTTGTGGTGTGCTTTTTCCTCTCCCATCATGGTGCTGCTGTTCCTGGTTTAATGACGCTCGTAAAGAGATGGTAAAACATGCTCTCGAAATGCATGATTGCATCATGCATGTGTTTGTTGTTCCTTGCTATCTTCTTCGCGTGTAGAGTAACGGTGCTGCAGTTGGCCCTAGTCCACGGTTTGGCTGTGTTGTTTGTCATTAAAAGTTCGAAAATAAGTTGTGGAAATTCACCGATCTCCGCACGTCAGCCAGAACTCGGTTGGCTGGAAATTAGCTCGACATGCCAGCCAGCATGAACATTTTTTTACGTCCGCGTTTGATGCAATGCTGCTGGTTTCGGTGGGTCCATTGGTTAATAACGCGACCTCTTTTGTTTGCTACCGTGCGTTGTGCATTGTGTGTTGACCATTAATGTTGGCGTGCAGGCCGCTTTGCGTAAACAGTTTTTGGGCAGCATCAGCACCAGCATCGGGTGGTCAGCGCGAAGAATTGTTTTTCATTTGGCGTCGCCAGCGGACGGCAGAGGTAGAGGGAGATGGAGAGAGAGAGAGAGAGAGATTGATTGCATAAACACGCACCCATGCCGCGTGCTGCAACCTGAAACCTATCATGCGATCATGCAACGGGCTTATGCTGCCAAATCTTGCGATGCAGCGCGCGTGTGTACGCGAGTTAGTGAGATTCGTAGAACCACAGTTTCAAAATATCGGACATTTTTCAGTTCCTCGCCCCCCGATTGCTTGTTGCTTTTATGATTGTTTTATGCTATCGCCAGAGTTTTTTTTTTGCTTACTCTCGACGATGACGCACACCGAACATATGTTCCGTAGAAATAATGGTTTTAAACAAAGCCTAAATATCAACCCGGGCCGGGTCCCGGCGATGGCTGTTTACAACCGACCCGACCGATATTGATTTCGATTTCGGCGGAACCGGAAGCGGGTGGCGGCGTGGTTGTGTTTTCCCTATCTCTCGAACATCATTTATTTTGTTTGAGCACACAGCAGCAGCATCAGCAGTGAGCGATGGATATTGCATCGTGTTTTCTTTTATGTTGATGGTTGCCAATTTCGCACAACCAGCCGTTGCATTTGCAGAAACAAAAAAGAGTGCAAAAGTAGATGCAATTCTCGCAATTCCGTCTGTCCGACCGACCGCCGATAGGAAGTTGGGTGCTATGCTCGCCGGCCAGGCCAGATGCAATCGGTCGGAACGAATCGTCGTGTGGTTTTTTTTTTCGGGGCATTTCGCTGAAGGCACTTCGTGTGCACCGAGCGAGAGAGCGAGGATGACAGCCTTTTCCATGTTTCACATGCGTCGTACACTCGGGCGAACATCCTTCCGCATCCTTCGACAACGGGCCGGAAAATCCGTGTGTTGTTCCCTGACTTTCACGAGCTTTTCCGGTGCAACAGAGGATTTGAGCCAGAGCCAGAGTTCCGCCCTACAGTTCACTTTGCTTCCCCATCGGTTGAGAGCAGTTGATTAAAGCGCGAAAATGGTTCAATT
Organism: Anopheles bellator; assembly: GCF_943735745.2. Classification (NCBI taxonomy): domain Eukaryota; kingdom Metazoa; phylum Arthropoda; class Insecta; order Diptera; family Culicidae; genus Anopheles; species Anopheles bellator. Next base: position 19,070,600 of record NC_071285.1, on the reverse strand, counting down.
ACTATGAAACAAAGCGGAACAGAAAGCCATCCTTAACACGGTGCGTGCGTGAGTACTTTTTTGTGTTTGATCGGCTTTGCAAATTTTCATACGCGGTTGTACAAAACATTGTACAGCAAATCAGGAAAAACGGGCCGGATCAGGGGATGTTCCCATCTGAATTCCGTCAGCGAACCGGAAGGCTCACGATAAGGCTTCGCGTAGGACATGGAAAAGCCCCTTCCGGCGTGTCAAAGCAATATGTAAATATCTGTTCAATTTTGATACTATTTTGGTAAGCCATTCGCCCGCCATGCAATCAATCGACTCGACTTCATGGCCAGATCCTTTATTCATTTTCGAGAAATGTCGTCTGCCATGTCAGCAGTTTTATGTGGTCGCTTGCTGCAATTCTGCAACCAACGGTGCCGAGTTTGAACGAGATCCTTGCACAAAATTTATTCCCTGCAACTGCAACTTTTGCACCGAATGGAATGCCCGTTTCTGCACTGCACTGCGGTCCTTCCCAGTGTGCTCGAGTATGCAAAACCGCATCGAGCGACTGTGAGGGACGGGAGGGCAAACCTGAAGGATTCATGTGCTTTCCTTGCACCCAACCCGACGACCCGGGGCGGCCTGCCGATTGATCTCGAGTGTTTGCAGTCGATTAGAAGACCAAACATGTGCGAGGCGGTGGAGGCGCCGGACTGTTTTACCTCTAATGGAGGTGCATGTGTTGCAACATTCCTTTCGGTGGGTAGCGAAGGATGAAGAGCGCCCGTTTCGCTGGAGGGACTGGTTTGGCTCTAAAGAATGGGACAACATTTTGGGTTCGAGCTCGTCTTCCGGTGGGTGGGGATGAGAAAAATATGGACCGTGCCGGAAAATGGATGCGACCGATAAAAGTGCATCCTTGCAGAACCAGTTGCATTGCATCGGTTGCACGTACCACCGACGACGCCGACGACGTGCAAACTGTCGATGGGATCTCATATCTGTGGGTTTGCTGGCACAATGTGGGAGAATCATCCCCGGCGCTAGCATATTATATGTTTATATTTTGTTACATAATCTAATATTTAATGAAAAATGAATGCATTATGTCGTCCAGATGTAGCAGTATAGTAACATTATTTATGATCAAGAAAATCTTTCGGCTATCAGTCAGTTGATTTCATTCAAGAATAGTAAATTTATTCACAGCTAACCAAAACACCCTAAGCTCCTCCATTTTTTGTTAAATATTACTTTTCCTAACATCGATCATTCAGTTCGTTATTCGTTATACTCGGCACTACTATCATAGTTCCGGAAAGCATCGATCTACGCATTACACAACGAGGCAGCGTTTGGCCAAGTATCCTGCCAAAATTTGGTGCGGCTTCTCTGTGCACGAAGCGGAAGATTGTTTCCTGCCAGCGATAGTGTAATCGATCAGCACATCGCCTGGTCGCGCTGGTGAAGTGCTTCGCTCGAAGATGATGTTTGGCATGCAAATAACTTTGCCTTGCTACTGTTGCCCATTCACCGCCGTACAGGATGCGTTCGGCACATCGTTTGCGACTTTTTGAGTGTTTGCTGTTTCACCGCACGATGGGTTCGGGTTTCGAATCGAGTTTGAAGATTCTCTCTCACTGCCACTCTTGTGTTACAATTGGCCGTTTCGCACTATCTGCACTGTGTTTTTAATGCAATTGTGTCCATCAATTCCGGGTTGATTCGCTAAAGAGTGTTACTTTATTCGTAGTGCCTTTTATGGTCGCTTTCAATTTTTTATAATCACATTACATATTTTACAAGAAGGTTTGCTGGGTTATTTAATGTTTTCTAGCAACTCTCGCTATTTCGTTCAGCTTATCATCCAATCAATATTGCTGCCCACCGATGCCCCTGCTTTTAGAAACGCGGAACCAACTGCAGCGGCAGTTCGTTTTTCGGCGACTTTCGAATCAGACTCGTTACAAAATAAAATAGGCCATCCATCCCGGGCGCGGTGAGGGCGGACACATTTTGCTTTCCTGCTTGGTGGTGATGGCAAACTGTGTCAAAATCAGCAACACCCCATTACGAAATAATAACTGTTGTTGAAGCCACCGTTCGCCACGCGCGAAAAGGCAGCCTTAAAAAGTCGATGCTCGATGTCGGCCGATCTTTCGCTGATCGTAGCAATTTTGGGTGGGCCAAGAAATTGGAAACGTCGGGACGTACCAGTGAAGCGCTTCCTGGATGAGTTTTGGCCAGACTCGCGGCAGGTTGGATAACTGTTGGCTGGTCACAGCGTTGCCGTGTCGCCCGTGGTTTCCATCTATGCTGCTATTGGGTCGGTGGGGCCGCAACCGCACCCCGGGTGAAAGTGGTTGTGGTCGCGACGGGCGCGTGTGTGCAAATGCAGGCCCCGTTTTGAGTTTGTTATTTTTAGTTAATTTACGTTTTTCTGCGCACTCCAAACCACCGGGAGCGTCGTAATGGGCGGAAAAACTGGGTCGCTGTCGCTGTCGAGTGCCAGTTTCACAATGCGACGACAGCGCTGGAAAGAAGAAAGAAAAGTGCCGACCGCCAGTTGGGGCTAGCTGGGAGGTGGGTGGACCTAGCAGCATTATGCTCCCGGTTTGCGGCTTTTTTCTCCCTCTCTCTGCCAATTCCCCGGGCGCGTGTTTAGACGCACCACGCCGTGCGAATGGGTAATGTGAAGCAATTTGCACATTTATGAGCGATGCCGAATGGAAAATTCTCTTCGTAGGGCCCCTGTGGGCGGGCGTGTGCGTTTGAGATTGACGATAACCCAACCGCGGTGTGCCGCTTTTCGTCGGCCCCAAATTCGCCTTCCGCAGGGGGGGTTCCGACAACTTGGTAGGGGCGTTAAATATTCATCTCCGTGCAGGTTGCAGGTGGTTTGTGCTGGTCGTCGTGATCGAAGAACTGGATCACCTCGCGATGAACTCAGATTGGCCGCCCAACAGAAAAGACTTTCCAACAGTTTTAATTAAACTTGACAGTCTTCAAAGGACCCCAGGATCCTGTCATTCTCTGGCGATCGCGGTATGATTATCGTGTCATCGTCATATTGCTTACTGTGCCTGGTAAGGTCGACTGATTCGTCGGCCTCAACCGAGAAATTAATGAGTGAAACCTGCACAGCGGGGCTCTGACCAGATATCAACGGCCATCAATTAATTGGAGCCTTCCTCGACCAATTAGCTTTTGAATTATGGGCACTTTGGAGTTGGTCCGAACTTTTAGGTGATCGGTAAGGATTCGTGTGGCCGGGACGGGCTAGCCAGCACAAGGTCTTCCAGGCGGGCCTATATGGGCCGACCGTTACCTGGAGTCAGTCGACCTTGAAGCCACCCGGGAGTAGCGGGAGTTCGTGGCCAAAGTACCCACGTGTACCGCGCGTGAGCTTTTGGGTTAATAATCCAATCTACAACCCCCGATCCCGATCGTGGAGTTGAGCGACTTCCGAAGGGAAGGACCTCGTGGGAGGCGGGAGGAAGCCGGCCATTTTTGGATTTTTTTCCCCTTGGACCGACCTTTCCATTACCGGATGGTCACAGTTTTTTGTGTTTCTCGCCGGTTCGTCACAACTCGGTCGGGGTCTGTCCTTAATGGGTAGAAAGTGACCGAAACTGTGGCTGTTTGTGTGCGCTGGCTGGACCACGGTCTGTTGTGTCTCCGGAGATGAAGGTAAGTGTCACTTTCTCGAAAATCGCCAGCCAAACCGGCAACGGCATTCAAATCATCGACATCACCGAAATCATGCGCGGAAAGCATCTGCCGCGAAGGGGGGTGCCCTGCCACCTTGCCCATCCTTGAGCCAATCTGAGGGCACCCGCTTTCGATGCGATCCGCCAGTGAACGGTTGGGCGCTGGTGGTGGATTTCAATTTCGACAATCTGCGCCGCTTGAAGGATTGCGCCCTAACGATGTTGGCAAGGACTTGCGCCACCCGAAACGGTGCGCAATGATTCGATCTCGAATCAATAGTCGATTAGTTATGGAAGGATGGGTGCAAAAATTGCATTCGGCCGAACCGAGGGGACAGCCCCGAACGAGGAAGTCGTGTCGAGCCCCGGAAAGGTGCGCCCTGGCTTGGCCTAGCGTCAGGGCAGTTCGCGCGCGTCACAAGCGAGTTGCTTCCCGGCCACGGTTCGATGGAAAGTGGGCATTTGGGCACCCTATATCCACCCCCCCCGCCGTTTTACTCCTTTGCTATTTTGTCCGCCGGTCCGGTGGCCGATTGATTTGGCATACCATTTCCCTGGGAAAACAACCACCCACAGTCCGCGAGCTGCCTCGTCACCTGGGCAGTGGTCGATCGGTCGGTCGGTGTGCATCGATTGAGTGACTTTCGTTTAAATGACGCCCCGTACCGCGGGTGGATGCAAATTTTCCGTCCCCTCGCCTGGCCGGTCGCTTTCGCTTTCGCGGTGCGCCGGGTGTTTTGGGGAGAGTTTTCCGGCCGACGGCAGGAAATTGGCTCGTGGAAATTTTGAAACACTGCAGTCGTTATGCAGTTCATTTTGGGTGGTGCGGCCGTCGGGGAGTGGATTTTTTTGTTGTTCTGCACGACGGACTCGAGCCAATTGATAGGTTTAGTAATTTAGATGCTCGTTGGCAGATTTTTGGCAGGGCAGATGCTAAAACGATCCCTCTCTTTTTCTCTCTTTCTGTAGTGCTTTTATTGATTAGTTTAATGGATAGTAGTTGCCGTTTGGGTTCAATTTTTGGTTTTGTTGAATAAATTTTTAATCTATTATTCTTTCCATTTAGCAATTGAATTGCCATCTGGTTTATTAAAAACCAAATGAAAGAACAAAAGCAGCTTTAGTTCCATTAAAAACTTAAAACATCTTTATACAGGTCTTATGATCAGGTATCATCAACAATAGAATATTAATTACCAGTTTAGCAACTTATTTATTAACAGTTTTCCTTAAATGTCAATATTTTTACCATCCTGGAGGTTAAAATGTCATTGCCATTTAAAAAACAACATTATTTAAAAGTTTAAGAAAATGTATTGACACAATGTGCGCAAAATACAAAGTGGCTGTTTTGGAGAACGCCATTCCAAGCTCAACTCGAACACACCTAACTTCATTTGAATAACCGTTTATGCCAATTTTCAGTAATTGATTCACTTTTTGTGCGCCCAATGCGATGCATTTTTCCGACTGCCCACTGGGGAAATGGGTTATGCATGCGAACCTACTTTTCGGTTGGCGCCTGGCGTCGGGTTTTTTCCTCACGAAAGGAAGCCTTTTTTTCCGTGGAAAACCCATAAAATATCGGTTTACAGACACACGAAAACCGGCACCTCCCAAAGTAAGCCAACCGCACAAACAGCATTCATCCGTTCATTCGGTCAATTCGCGGCCAAACGGCATAAATTGTTCGATGGGTACACGAAAGCTTGCTACGCCTGGGCAGGCCCTTCCTGACGGCCGCAACGCATCTCGTCGTCGTCGTCCTCGTCACCGTGGCCATCGATTGGGGCGGGCTGCAATTTGCCAATTTGCATAATTCATTTATGTAAATCTCGGGCCAGGCCGGGTCCGATTTTCAGGCAGCGAAAGCGCAGCCCTCGGCCCAAACCGTGCGCGTGAGCGTTTCACTCGCGACTCTTCTCTCGCTGCCTGGGGAGTCATTTTCGGGGTTGAAATTTTAATACCTACCCAAGCAGCAAACCGGCCGTCTGGTGGCTGAATGATGATGCCGTTGATGCAGTTGCCTTAGTCTCGAGTCGCTGAGATTTGAGCTGTGGCAGCCAACAACACAAAAGAGCCCTCGTGGAAAATAATAAAACATTTTCCTCGTACCAGGGCAGGGAAATTTCGTTCATTGCATTATAATTTTTCATTTTACTGTCTACTTTTCTCGCTGTGGTTTATGGCGAAAGTTATTTACGACACTTCATTTGTTTTTTTTTTTTAATTTTGTGCGCAAAAAACGAAAAATAACTTTCGGTTTTGCGGGAGACCATTGTTTGTGAGGGGATCGCTTCCGGAAAAGCGTCCTTAGGCCCGGAACCGGGGAGTTTGGGAAGAAAAATGATCCAGCGCCCCATGGGAAGCTCTCTGGGGGGCTGTCGGCAGCGGATGGGCCCTGTCCCGGTGACAATCACTGACCGGTCGCTAAGTTCTTTAATATCGTATGTCTCCCGTGGGCCATCGATCAATCAAGCGTGCGATACGTGTGGCCCTCGGCGAACGTACTTGGCACACCGGGCCCCAGCCCTTGCCATATCAATCGTCCGGTTCCCCGGTTTGGCCATCGGCGGATTTCCGGTCGGCCGCCGAGTGATTGATGCTTCAAACGACACTCGTGCGATCTTCCTTCCTTCGGTGGTGGCCTTTCGCCTGTTTATCATTGTTGGTCGGTGGCGCTGCCTAGTTTTTTCTTTACGCTTAATTGTTTCACCACCGAAGTCGTCACAACAACGGTTCTCAGAACGTTTTCCGCCCATCCTTTCCGCCCATTTCCTTCGGTGAATAATGATTGAAGGATGAAGGGTCGTGCCTCTATGGACCGCGGTGAAGCGTTCGTGGTCGATTGGTTCGTGTCGCCTAAATCGGGCTCCGGGCTAACAATTATTTTGATTGGCATCGTTTGGGTGTGTGAGTTTTTGCTTTAATTGCTGTTTTCTTCGCCGAAGTGTCCCAAGAATGCAAGATCATCCATCCGGCCGGAAACCGACGAATGGGCTTCCTCGCCTAGCAGAAACTTTAGATAATGTTTGGTCACTCGGGTTAACCCAATTTTCGAGATGGTTCTCAAGAGGTTAAATCATTTGACATTCAGACCCAGGCAGCTGCTGAGCAGAGTTCCGGTGTCTTTGTCGAAGCGTGCTGCACGTTCCCAGCATTCAATGTAGCGCTAAGTGGACTATGGCATAAACAACGTTTCAATTATGTTTTTATATTCCATCTATCAAATTTATTGCTTTGAGAACCTATTCAAGACATTGTGGCTGGGTTTGGAGTGATAAATTAAATAGACACTTGGCTCGAATTGCTTGATCGTGTCAGAAGGCGCAAGATTGTACCAGTAGTAGTGCGTTCGATCTTTATCTTAGGCACCACTCTAATCGTTCTCATAGAGAACTTGAAGTCATAAGTTTTATTACTATATTACTTTTAATAATTTTTTTTATTTAACTAATATTGGTAAAACCTATTTTGTAGGTGATGTTCTTGGCTGAAGCGGGCTATTCTATCAATATTGAACTGCTTTTGAGCATTGATCAATTGCGTACACAAATGGTCCATTTTCCAAACATTAGTTTTTTTCTAACTAACCATCAAAGAGTATGTTAAAATAATCGAACGACTGATCAGCGAAAAAAATCGGCCACTGTCACATAACCTTGAACCAGTACGGGACACGTACTACATCTGTCAAAAATCACACCGTCCGTGGGGAACGAATTGCCTTCTCAATTGTTCGCACCCCAAAGCGTGGCGAGCACCGCTCGAAGTGGCATTTCCGCCACCGCCCAAAAAAGGGTGACGGAAACTGTGGTCACCCAATTACTGCGGCCCCTTGGCGCTGGTTTGGGGAATTAATTTTTAAAAAGAAAGTCCAACAAACCGGCGGCCCCTAGCAGGCCTTAGGCAAGGCCACCCTACGGCCATCGCCGTGACATTGAGCGGGAGAAAAATGAGCCAAACCCCGGTGGAAAACGAAAACCTACGAGTTCATTAAATACCACTGACCGGGGCCATAAGTGTCTCATAAGTCGCCGGCGTTCGGCACTTTTCTCGGAAGACGGAAGGCGGCTTTCGTTTGTTTCGATTTCGCGCCGCCGGCAGGTGGCCAATTCGCGCATTGGCGGGCGCAAGACACTACAACACGGTCGATTGTTTATTTGTTTGCGTGTGCGTAGGAAAGCTCGTCCAAGCCGCGAAACACCAGCGGAAGTTTAATGAAGTTGTTAGCATTGAAGCGCATTCTCGCATTTTCTAGGTTGCAGCTCTCTTTCTCTCTCTCGCACTTGGTATGCAAGGCGATGACATTGACTTCAGGGCGTCCAACGCGGCGTTTATGTTTGTTTCATGTTTGACGAACAGCAACATGCCACAGTGAGTCTCACTCAATTGTTGACATTTTATTGTTTTCTCGTTCCAGCACGATCGCGGTGGAGCGCGCAGTTCGCGCAGCATGAGTCGCTGGAGGACAACAGGCTTGCGGGGCGACGCACCTGAAGACTGCGACTAGCAGGAGTTGTTAGCGGACCTGCTGAGGGCTGTTAGAAAGAAGCACAGGAAGAGACAAGACTAGAAAGTAATTAAGCGAAGTTCCGTTGAGAATTCGGACCCGGAATAGCTGTTTCCGGGAACAATATAAAGGTGAGTAGGAGTTCGAATCCTGGAGATCTTTCTGGAGTGTTGTGACAGGACACACAGTAGTATATAGACCATTGTTGATCTCTGATCCTTTTGAGTATTTGAGTTGCGTCGATTTCGTGAAATTTGACTACAAGGAAGTGTTTAAAAAATAGAGAAGAATTAGTTTACTTACTGCTCATTTTATGAACCTTATAAAAGTTCATTGAACTATGATTCCAAACTACGAGCCAACACTTCGCGTTAGGTTTTGTTTTTCCTTCTAAATGCTTTATTAGTCTCTTATTTGATGAGTTTTTGATTTACGCAATTGATTTGGTATGTTTATAGCTTTTATTTAGTTTCATTACTATCCTTATTTCATACCTATCAATTATTCATTTGCTTGATGCGGTATGCTTTCGGTTTTCTCCATTTAATGTATTTACGTTATTTTTGTGCTGTTTGTTTCAATTGATGCTGCCTAGACAGCCTAGACACTTGACAGGGGGGTTTGACGAGACAACATCGCAACAGTTTCGGCGTGTTGGTTGTCATTAGTTAACAACCTTCACCTCCAGTGGTGCGGCCTGCTGGCGGAAGAAAGTTCTGCGGAGGCCCACTCGCCCCACGGCCGCATCTTCCGCTAAGCCACGGGGCAATACCCTCTAACGGATCCACCGCGGCGAGGCTCCGGCGGGCCCGGGTGGTAGCTGTTTAGCTATGCGAAAGTCAATCGGATTTCGATTCGTAGGATTTCTCTGCGCTCAGACTCAGGCTCAGACCCCGCCGCCAATCCGCCGCCTCGGCCGGTCGGCGAGAAATAAATAAACCAAACGGAACCACCGTGTTGCCGGACCGCCATGTTGTTGTATGTTGTGTGGTGCGTCCATTCATTGGCGCGGGATTAAAAATCTAATCGTGGCTAATGATGTTTCTATTCGACGCCGGGGCAGGCCCGGGAAGGCCTCGGCCGGATCGCACCCGACACCCCCCGAAACAAAACCCAACGAACTCCGCCATCGTTAATCGAATCAAATGGAACACCGCTGGGTTGGGAAAATAAATTGGATGGATTGGAAAGGCTCCGCTCGGATCGTGGTACTTAGCGGCCAGTGGGCCAACCAACCCAGCGATACTGTCTGGCTTGCTGCAGCCATGCAGCAGCGGCTCGTTCTGGCGCCGTTCTTGGCTCATGCAAATCATTACGGTTCTATCCCCCGGTGGCTCTCATAATTCAACTGTAATTTCTTCGGGACGCCACCGAGTTCCGCGCAGGCAGCGGAGCTCGACTGTTCGCAATTAAGCAGATGAACTGCTAACTGCCGGCTTCGGGTTAGTACGGTTCGGATAGCGGTCCAGCAACGGGGCTCGGCGTGCTCATTCTGGCGTGTTCTACTGATTGCGCGTTGCGCTAATGCGATTACGATTCTCTCTCTGCGCAACGGTACCACCGGCAAGTTCAGTGACACCGCGCAAGCAGTTATGCGAGGCAACTAGCGGGCAGAATCGAAGAAGTGATGTCAACCCGTGGTTGGGCTGACAGAGTCAGTCATGGCCATGGCCACCCGGGGCCGGACATTGTGCTAATCAGCCGTCGCACCGGCGCGGATCTTGGCGGAATGAAAACTGAACCGTTACGACTAGCGCCAGTCCGGCCAGCGAAGCGTGTCGGAGCGAGGCGAGCATAGAGCAACGCCTCGCTGGCATCGCTGGGTTGGTTTTCTAGGTTATGGTTGCAGACTGGGCCCAGGCTGGGCGATGATCGATCTTCGAGCGAAGGGCTTTCGCAGTTCCGCGCTCTCCTAAAGTGGAGCGATTAACACCTGCCGCTGGGTTTTGGGCATCAAATTGTCTGCGATCCAAGCCCATACCGGTTGGATGCACTTTATTTGGTGCATCGCTGGCGATGCGTGCGTACGGCACAATGCGTGCCCCAATTGTTTTCACTCCACTGCTCACGGAACGCATCTTTATTAACACACAAACCATTTCAGAAATTTGCAACCGGTGAACGGGGTGGCGCATCGGTGACCTGCTTCCGCGGATGAAATCTTCCAAAATCCGGACGCGACGCGTGGTGCATTCCGGAGTTCAACACCTTGACCAACCTAGGCACCCGAGCTGGTGGTGGTTCCGGCAAGGGCTTGACCGTGGCGGAGAAAGTTCGCCTCGCACGAGTGACAGTAGAAAAGGGTGTCTTTCGGAGATCCTCTTCAACGTCCGGATATTGAGGCATTCGCTGAGTGTTGGCTTTCTACATTCGAGTGCCAAGCGTTCTGTCAAGTGTGACGACTCCGGACGCTACGTGACCCTTCGATGGCATAATTAATGCGCCACGGAGACGATACTGGGGTAGGGCTTTCACCGGAGGGCTCGCTCGTGTACGTGAGAGTGTGCTACGGTGTGCCCTTCAGGCATTTACCGGTTATCCGGTGTTCTAGATTTTAAATACGGGCGGTGTGGGGTTTATTGGGCACGGGAGCACTTTATGGCCGTGCGGTGTGATCAGAGAGAGGACAGCGCCAGGCGTTGTTACCGATCACGTAATGGTTGTAGGGCTGCAGTTAACTGGCCGAACAATTGTAGATAACCAAATTACTAGTCACTACGTGCCCGATACAAGCGGACGTGCTTATACCGGGATGCCATCGGCGGGTTTGCTATCTCTTGCTGTCGGGGCGCCACACCTTGTTCTTTCAGATATTTGATTGCGCCGCAAGCGAACCATCAAAAGCTGAATCAATTTTTTATGCCAAGAGCCTCACGCGCGTTTCTCCGGCGAGAGTCTCCGGTAAGGTTTGACTTTTGTGAAACGTTTTACCGATTTTTTTAATAGACTTTCTCCTTTTAGGCGCTCATTTCCAAAATATGATAAACCGAGCGACAAAGATTGATGACGGCTCCATTTCCTATCACCAGGGCGGCACCAGCCCACTGTCGGCTTTCTGTGAGCCTCCGATTTCACGGAACAACGGGCCATTGGTGGCATGGCGCGGCGAGAAACATTTGACTAATAATCGAAACGATTGCGTCAAGAGCACGTCATTCGTCAAATTAAACAAATAGTTCGCAATAGAAACCGACCGAGCTGTGCCGAAAGGATGTTCCGCCGTCGACAGGAGAGAGAGGCGAGAGAGTGAGAGAGGGAATGAAAGAAAATTTCAATTCCGAAACGGAACGAAATTAATAAATGGTAACACTGGGCTTTTGCACCGTCTTTCACCCGCCCGGACATGTTTTGGCCACTTCCGGGGCGACGAGCAAGAGACGATCGCGTCAAAGATCGACCGAAGATCGACTGGCGCAACAGAATAGGGCCGTAAAATATTGCAATCTGTGCACTGGCGTTTATTTAGCTTCCAATTTCCCGCCCATAAAACGGGGTCCTTTATTGGGGCCTGTGGGGCGTCTTGATCGTTCCGACACCACCATCCCCAGACACCCCGGGCGCGGGCGCAAGGAATAGAAGAAATGGAATAAATTATCAAAAAAGCACCCAATCAGCGGCGCGTCGAATGCACCGTGCACGAGAAATGACACATTTTTAAGGGGAGTTGTAACGCGGCGATGGTGTTTGCGTGGTTGGTTTAACCGACCAACCCAACCTCATCAACGGCCCACCACCGTTTCACGCTCCGTTTGAGATGATTGGCGATTTTTCACGTACCCTCGTGATTGCTAAATTAATGCCGTGGCGTTGATCGCGCCGGCGCTACATGTTTTATGCTGCGTTCCTGCGTACCGATTGAGGGTTTTTCTCCCTTGGCGTGGAAAAAGGGGCGGCCCACTGGGCGCTAGGGTTTGTTTTTTTTCTCGATTGCTTCGTTGCAAGGGGCCAGCATAGCGGCCAGCATATTCTCCCGGCGGTGGCGGTGGTGATCCTTCGATCAATCAATTAGCACGCCGACAAGGGCCGGTTCGGCGCGCATCAACGCCACCGTTTACCGGCCACCGGGCAGACTCGCCTTTGGGCGGGAAATGCTGCACATTTCGGTTGGTAGCTGGCACAAATCCGGGATGTGGCGTGTTCCGTGTTTGGGCGGCTCGCTTTTGCAATGCGCCGGTCCGGTTCGGCCAGCCCGTCATTAATTAATGAAATTTAATTTCTCTTTTTCAACCTCTCTCTCTCTCTCTCTTTCGGCTGGGTGGGTTGCCTGCAGTTCCTTTTTCCTGCACAATTTGCAGTGCAGTTTTTGTTACCGAATTTTCCCCTTGTTATGGCTCCCGGTGGATCCGGTGGAAAATTGACGACGATGGAGATGAAATTGCAGCCACAGCGTGTCGGGTTGCAGGTTGTTACCTAAACCGTGGCAGTGCAGTCCGAGGGAAAACTCGTCGCTTTTGGGCAGCCTTACATCAGCGGCAAGGTCAGTGAGAGGGAAATTTGCCGGTGGCATTCCGGGTGTGAAACACTCCATGTCCGGCGCTCGGTTTGTTTGCTCATTCGCCGAGAAATGCACATCACTCGCCAAACAATCGATCGCGCGATTTGGAGAGCTGGAAGTAATGGAATGGAAGTTGATGTGAGTGACGGCCGAAACGAAAGGTACACGAAACAAAGGAAAGAAAAAAAAGGATGTGTTTGGCCAATTGAGTCGCGTCGCTTTGGGGCAAGATTGATTAACTATGATTACGGCGGCGCTTTTCCGCGCGGGCGAAACTGCAGCAGTGCGCTGCGTCGATGCACAATTATGCCAATTTCGAGCAAAGTGCACTGTGTGCAGTGTACAGTGGGTGCAGTGTGCACTAATCAGTGGGCGGAAAAGTCGAAAATAATGTTCGTTCGGCGCGACGGCCGACGGCAAGGTGTTGATTGGAATCAATCGTTTTAATTGCGCCCAAGGTTAATGGAATATTGATGGTAATTCTTTGCCTTCTCTTGCGCTATTGTTTTCAATTGAATTTTAAGTAAACACTAACATTAACATTCGTTGGAGCTTTAAAGGATGGGTTACTTCTTGGCTTTTGGGAGTTCCGCTTTAAAACCTTTAAAGATGTTGGCGTTCCCTGCGTGTCAAGATGCAAAATTGCTTTCCTACACAGCATCCGGGCGGCGCGCGTTAATGAGTGCCATAAATACCGATAGCGGACCGAAAAAATGACAAACCTCTCAGAAACTCGCAACTCAATCCGGCACGAAACCGGGAGGGTAACTCATTTCCCCTTGCCCCGACCGGACGCGTAATGGCCAGTACACGATCCCTTCATTAATTTTGTCAAAATTTCAATCATAGAGGCATTTGGGTGTTGGATTGCCAGACGCATCGTAAGACGGCTGGGCTTAGTTTTGTTGGCTTTTGCGTTTGCGGGAAGTACGGAAAGCCCAGGGCCAACGATCCACGTGGCGAAAAGCGCGCGGTCGCCGACACACGGAGACACAATTATAATGCCATTAGATGGGCTAATTTTCACAAATTACTCAATCACTCACTCGCCGCGTCCGTGGCTCCGGGAAGCTGGGCGCGAATCGAGACGAGAATTCCACCAGTGTTGGGTTCCTTTTGCAGCTCCTAAATTCTGCTACAGCGCCCGATTGAAGTGAGCAGGCACAAGGAAATTATAATCACGCCAGGGATTGTGCCTGTAAATTAATGGAGCATAATTTAATGGATATCCTTCTACCTAGAAGTTTAAGGGCCAAATGCTAGTGTTTGTGTATTTTTGCCGAGAAAAGAACTGGGGAGGGCATGCTAAGGATTGGTCTCCGTTATTTTACGGCTCCGGTTCAGTAAGAAACCGTAAATTGGGCGACACCCAATTTATCATCAGAGTCCCAAAAAGGAAATTAAATAGCCAACTCGATCTGAACTTTTATTAACGCACTGCGAACTTTTAAAAGCAAAATAATAAATTAGAAAAAATTATGGTTTAAAACTGAATAGGGAAAGATATAAATTGCTAATGACAGTTAGCAAGTGCAAAGTGTAAGGACAGCCAAAAAAATGATGATTTCAATTTATATTGTTCGTTCGATTTGGGCGTTGGAAGTGCGCCAACAGAAAATGGCTTGATGATGGTGATTTGAGTGATAGAAACACCAATTGCTGGATTTCGAACAAGCGTAATCATCGTATTGGGCAATCTATTGATTCACAAGCAACCGATAACCGAGAACCCCGGAACACGATTAGAGTGGTTAGTTCTTCTTCTTCCTTGTGACAGATCAGCCCATCGGCCAATTCAATCGAACCGCCGAAGTGCTTAAAGGTGGTTCGGAAAGATTTTGATAAGATGCGATGGAGGTCCTATATGGGGGCCCCTTTTCAATGTGGGTGAAGACCCTGTGTGGTGAAGACCGTTTGCTCAATAGCCAGCAATTAGCCGTAGGCGATGATGGACAACCCTACCCCGGGCTGGTAATAAACCCTGGTAGTAATGGAAGGTACCTGTCCGCCGTAGGGCCGTGGAATGGCCGACCAATTTGAAGCACTCCAATTCACGGCCCTATGACGCGGGGCACGTGCTGTGGCACGGAATGTCGGACTCGGTGACGTGAAGCTGACTTCGGCCCGCCGCCGAAGATAACGGTGTGAAGTGCGCGCACGAGTACGACTGTAGCGAAAACAAGAAAAACAGCCTCACCCGTAACACGGCTAATGTACCGCCAGCCACACTGGACTTGTTGTTTGACTTGGGTGCCGCCATTCTGGGGCGTCTGGACGAACGGAGTGAGGTTAAATAATAATAACTCCATCAGCAGAGCAGTACGGGTGGCGGCAATCAGTGCATGGTTGTTGGCAGTTTTATTGACGTTGGGCTTACTGGGAGAAGAAGAAGACTAACTCACATCTGTAGGCCCAAAAGTAACTGTTTGAAGGAAAGCTACAGCGGGCGGCCCGGTGTGGCGTAAAGAGGGGCGTCCCATAATTTGTGGGTTCCACAGGAGAGTGAAGCGGTGGCCCCGATAGTAGGGCACTAGATGTCGGTCGGTGGACCAACACTGCTGGAATAGTTAGTGATTGACGATTACATCGGGGGTCCCTGTTTAAATTACGGGGCTCGTAGTGGTCGAACTAGTGAAGTTACCACGAAACCCGCTTGGGGGAGTTGGAGAAGGTTCTTTCTAAGAAGTCGGACACGAAATCAACGACCACGGACAGCGGACCAGGATGTGACAAGAACTTGTCTTGTCAATCAGACGATGTGCTGACCGAACTCATCGTTACTCATCACATCTGCCCCTGTCTCAGGTGGCACCTCGCGAAGAAAGCCTCTAATACGACGGTAATTGGCAATTGGGTTTGATAGGGCCCCCGGGCCGTGGAGAGTCGAGCTTTGATAGCGCCTTGGGTGCTGATAGTACATGCTTCAGTGGCCACCACGCACCGGGTTGCCGGTGTAATGCTTCAACGAGGTCAACCGGAGAGTCAGTTGGGGTTTGTACTTGGGACGGAAGTGCAGTCAGCGTGCCGCTGGGAGTCAGCGTCCCAGCAGATCCTGGATGGAAGTACTGCGTGTGTAGAGTGTAGTGACTGGGTCTAGAACTTAGTCCTACAGACCTCACCTAGCCACTGTTTACTGAGTGGCGAAGCCAATAAATAGGCCCTGTTCAATCAAGTGGTCCAACTATCTCCAGTTGTCAGTGGACTTGAAAATCAATTAGCTCACGTTCCACTATCTCAGTGCCAACACGTAGTGGCGTGCAACGGCCGATTTAATCTACACCTGGGCGTCGAACGTCGGCGAAGAAGCTGCCGCATCATCAACGTCTATGTTGGGCTGTCAGAGTCCAGCCAAGTGAACGGGCATGATAACGGCCAGCTGGCCACCCGACCCGACGACGATAATTGTGTTCGGCGGTGTTGTTGTGTATCGTTAGCCGACGGGGTACACGTGATCGAAATAAATGTGTTTTTATTTGCACGCCGCCCCGGGCCGGGTATAGCCCGTGGCCTTGCATTTCTGCATTTCTCTAGTGTTTTGCATGCACCAGAGAGAAAAAAAAAACAATAAAACAAACATTACACCCACAGAAGGGTGGCCCTACGTGCTGAAATGCTTAAAGTGAGTTTGATTAATTGCTGATTAGGATTAAATTAAATTAAAGTGAGAGTGCTACCAGAGACGCCCACCCGAGGCCGCGTGCTGTGGTTTTTGTGCTGTCCGCCAGCTCGCAAAGAAAAACCTCGCCTCGTAAGTGAAAAAGTGCAATGGTGGAGACGGAAAACGTCATGCAGAAAAACAATAGACGCGCAATCGCTCGACGCGCCGCAACAGTGACGTGCGTGAGGACGTTCATTACTCAACGCAAACGGCGCTGTAGTAAAGGGGGTAACAAAAACGGGGTTCAGGTTCTAGGGGGTCAGTTTAAAGTGGCCACTGCGATATGCGTGACCGGACGATAGCGATCGTCGGCTCAGTGGCTCAGTGAGGATTCGTGTCACCGTCACGTAGCGGGTTTACATGGCGAGTTCCTTTTTTTCTCCTCGTTCGTTTACCGGTTTCACTTCAAAAGCACTTAATGCCGCGGGCTGTACCGGACCCGGGGTTCCGTTCTACTAATCACGCACTCAGAATGCGGAGCAATGGACTCGGCGGCGGCAGTGGTATGCACAGACCGCGTATGCAACGAGCCGTACCACGTGTGGACAGCCGTGGATTAGCATATTTTCACTTTTAATTGCACCATCACGGAGCGTCAGAATGTGGAGCAATCGGATTTTCTCTTCGGTCTCTCGAGCATAACTGTGGATCCGGTCCATCAAGGGTGAAGGTGAATCGCGCAGAACCGGAGGTTTATTCTGTTAGGTGGATGGAATTTGGGGGGGGTTTTTACTGTCAGCTGGGACTCGTATGCCAGTTTTATGATTATTGCCGTCTGACAGACCGATTGAAGACTGCTACTTATTAGGGGACACATTTATGGAATCGATCGTTTCGTTGGTGAAAGGCCTTTCGCCAATACCCAAAGGCTCCGAGCCGAGCACCGAGCGGTGGACTTTGCAGCGCGTGATGTTTAATTATCTTGACGCCTGTGCGACAACCGGCCCGCGTGCCTTGGGTGGAGATTGTCCAAATGATTGCGCCCGAAAAGGCGCTGTATCACCGTCCAAAAAATGCACCCTTTCAAAGCGAAAGTTGGATGGTGTTCAAAACCGTGCCCCAACGTACTCCCTGCATTCGATTAGGCCGGGCTGGGGTGTGAAAGGGACCCCCAAGCTGGGGAAAATAAAAGTTTCTACAAAAATTGATTGTGATAGAGGATTCGTAGAAAAACTTAAGAAACTTAAAGGCCGACAGGTCGGTTCAGCGGTGCATTGAGATTGGGGCGACGATAAGCACCGGGCCACAGAATTGAGTTTCGTTTTTTGCGTTGAGGCTGGCCGTGCTTACCACCCGGAGGCTTCGATGAGCCATCGGCGAAGGCTTGAGAGCCCTCCGACGAGTGGACGGAGCCCAGCCCAGCACAAAAAAGGAGTCCGGCGCAACGAGCCTGACGCCGGCGACCTGTTACGGTTGATCCGGAACAAGATGGAAATGTCGTCCCCATCGAATTGGTAAGTCCATTTGTTACGGAAGTCCTTAGAGACCTCCGTTTTTTAGTATGTTTGAACCAATTAAAGCGGTGAGAAAATAGAGCCTGCCCTGAGAGGCTTCTCCTGACGCAAAACAGACACATGGAGTTTGTTTAACAAATAGGGGCCATTTTGAAAGCCTTGCAGCAATCATTCCGGATCACAAAGCACGCGCGTCACTTACGGAGGTCCCTTATCTATGCTACTTTTGAATGTGAGCTCCCGAAGACTGCGGGGAAGCCGAGTCACGGTTTATCCACGGTGTGGTTGGTCTTCTTCATCGTTCCCATAAATCATTGGGCTTGGCTGCCACATAGGAGGCCACCACCGATCGACCGTCACCTCTCCCAAAGCGCCGGCGTAATTCCAGCGAAGGTGTAGAGGAGCTCTACCCACGAAAGATTACTTTTTATCGCGTGATTGCGAGTCATTCTTTTTAGCATAATCCTTCCCCCCCGGGAGGCCCGGAGTGTGGAACGGGTTTGTTGACGGGTGTGACAATTTAACTCCTGAGCGCGTTCCACGGAGGTCACGTGGGTGAATTTCCGGTCTCGTAGTGAAACTCCTGACGGCGGCAGCGCAACCACGGAGACGATGATGACAATTGGAATGGAATTCGTTTTATGAAGAAAAAGGGAAAGAAACCTCCATTAAGATCCTGGGCGTTGTTGGGTGACGGGCGGCCCCGAATTTCAATAGAATAATCGGATTGGAAGTTTCAAGTTACCCGGCCGCATCGGCGGCTGGGTGAGGGATGTGTGACTCACACTCGGCCAAGGGGCCTTTTAATGTGCCCGGAAGTACCTTCTTTGGTTGTCGGGCCGAACACATTTTCCAATTTACTTATCTTCTCTAATACGTCCACCGACTGTTGGTGTAATGCGAGAAGTGTGGGATTTTAACGTAAATCAGAATGACATTCGGAGACTGTGGCAGAGTTGATTAAGATTTATTCCTGTCGGTTTGGTCACAGTGTTCGTTATTGTTATACATTCAATATCATTAGAAGACTGTGGCAGAGTTGACTGTCTTATTTTAATAGAAATATTATTATTACTCAATTTGTAAAATTTAACGTGCAGCGATTACCTAAACTGAGTTGGAAAACGCCCAAGCTTCAAAATACCAGTAACTCAAAACTAAATAATAATAATTATTAGAACGGGTAGAGCCATATTAAGCACCCCTTAAAATTTTGCGATTATATTGATGCAAATATCAGGGTTCAAACTGACGTCTTTTGCTTAATCGATCGAGAAACCAATTAATCGATGCAGCGATTCGCCACGCAGCGACGAAGCACATATCAAAACCGATCAAGCATTTTTTGGGAGTTTAAGTATTTTTACTGTATATCTGTTACTGTATCTGTTGCTTATTCTACCATCTGTTTCTTTTTCTAGAACCTTTTTTGATATAATAAAACGGATTAATAAAAAATAAGTCTATAAAAAGAATTTGAATGGCTTTTAGCCAACAAACACTAGGACTCTTACTTTGATAAGAAATACGCACACAATTATAAAACACTGTAGTTTCTTCTTTAAGGAAACACATATTTTGATTAATAACAATAAATAGAAGCTTAGCCATTTTTTTAGCTTAAAAACAATTGAGGGTAGTTAAAAAGTAAGAAAACCCCACTACACTTTCGGCAAGGTCTTAAAAATCGTTTGCCGCTTTGATCCAAATCCCCATCGTAGATCGAGTGGCTAAGAGCTCGATTAAAAGTGTTGTACTCGTGTTTACCAATAATCATTAACATTCATTCCAACTCTGGGCATGGTCCTCCTTTTCGGGGTGGACAAAATCCATGCCGTGATCCGTGATTACCTCCCAACATTGTCGTCCAATGGCTTATCGCCCACTATTCATTAGCAGCTAGTTGATGATAGCCACCACCGGAGAGGCCACACCGAGGTCTGCGGTTAGCAGCATCCCGAACCGGCCGTTCCGTTCCGTACCGTGTCACCCAATTACCGGGCGTATGTGCTAATGATACGTGACGCCCGTAATAATTATGCTAATATTGACCACCTCCGGTGGTTTCCTTCCTTCCGGGCGCCGACCACTGCCAGTCCTGAGGGTTTGCTGGGGTTTCAAGGGCCGGCCGAAGAAGCTGCTCACCCGGATTCGCCCGCAGTTAATTTGATGCATCTTTTGTCCCGGGAACGGACCAGGAAACGGGACTCGGAAATCCTCTCCTTGGCTCGTTGTGTACGGGAAGGTAGTAGTAACGGGTAGGCAGTAACCCACCCTACGTTGTCTGGGTCATGCTGATTCTGGGCAATTTACACGTTCGGCCACGTTCAAGTGCCGCTAGCCTCGATCTTGCGCCCGTCTTCTGGGCGGCCTCTTGGCCGATAACAATCGTCCGCGCTAGCCCTATCTTCATCTAGCGCCGTTCGCCTAAGAAGTTGAAGGGTGCCTACCCCGTAGCCTGGCCATCAGTGGGTGGTAGCCGGCGAGGGCGGTTGCTGCGTGTTTGCGGTGCGTATATTAACGCATGATCTGAGCACTGAGCCAGCCAGCTCTACCGAGGTCTGCTGGTTAGCGGGTCTACCGTGCGGTTGATTTATGGGTCAATATTCATAATTCAGTTATCATAATTGGACACTCCGGTGTCCGGCCTTCTGGAGGGGTGAGTGAGGTGGGTAGGCGGCTATGTAGGTGAGCAACGGGTTTAGATTGTGTTTGCGCGATAAGCCGTCTTAGCGCGTCGACTTGCGTAAGCGTTCTAATGATAGTGCTCTCGGCCGCTGAGTTCCGAGCGCGGGACACCTGAAAAGCCTTATATAACGCAGAACACTAATTTATGTTTACTTTCCAAAAACGTTTCGCACCCAGCACTTGGGCAGTCTAATACCATTCATTTGCACCTCGTTACTGCACTTTGTTTGGCTGGCCCCTCGGGCCGGATCTCACGTTCTGTTTCGCGAGGCTATTATTACAATTAGTTTTTTATGTTGTACTTATTTCAAAGAAAATTGCCAAATTGCCGACGCAAAAACCTGGCGCTACGTTACGACGACGAGAGGTGTTTATTTATCTGGAGCAACGCCGGGAACGCCGTGACTCCCGATGGATTCTTCGTTCGTTCGAAGCACCGAGCCGTGCGGGACTGATATTGATGGTTCTCGCGATCCGCTAGATGGACAGGCTTTCAGTGCTCGTCCGGGTTCGGGCGAGAACGGGTTCGTTCTCCTCACCCCACGGGGCACCAGATAATGATATCGTTGAGGTCCAATTACATAATTTTGTTTTGCGAAACTCCCGTCCGCGCGAAATGGCAAGTGGCAAACGCACCGATCATTCGGTTCCTTTCGGCAACCGAGGCGCCTTGGCCGACAGCTGGTCAGTATCGGATTCTCATTAGGCCGAGATGAGCGGGATGGCTGCCGGTGTGGGGTGTAACATTAGCCTCCGGTACGTTCCACGGATGATTGCCAAAACCAGGAGTGCCATATGTGCCGGGATGGTCGCTGCTGGCCACGGTTCCCTGGGGCAGCGGCAGATATCGATTCTTCTGCAGTAATTACTGCCTACCCAAGAACCGGTATCCTGGCATCTGTCTCTGTGAGTGTATGTGTGTGGTTGTTATGGAAATTTATTCGACTTCCCATACGACGGCGCAACATCTGCCGGTGGCAGCTAACGACTGCCCGATCCCGACGAGCATTAATTCTCGCTGATGATGAACGATGATGATGCTGCTGCTGCTGCTGCGCTGGAGCTCGATATGATATGAAGTGGTCGTCAATTACGGCTGGAGGTCGGTAGCCTACCGAATTATTGGGTCCGGAGCTACTTCAACCAGTGAAGACATTCACGCCGAAATCAACACGCTGGGAAAAAGATTGAGCCAGCTCCGCAAATCTTGTAATAAAATCCGCGTAATCCACCGGGAACCTCCGGTCGGCGCTCAGCTCGCGGTCCATCTTAATTACCGTCGCTTTTTGCCATCATTCAGTAGCCCCGGCCACACGGGCACGAGAAGGCGCGATAGTTGCCGGCTTTCCGCGCGGATGCCAGTTAATTCGATTAATTAATCGTTTGTTTTCGACAAATGCGAAACCCTTTCTCACTTTCCCGGTGCTCACCCCGGGAAGGTCTGGCACCTTACCGCGTCCCCATTAGCGCCGGGCCACGGTGAAGAGCCATCGGATGTCGGTAGGCCGAAAAAAAAAACCCCGTCAATCGGCGCAGCATCATCGTCGGTGGTTACATAACGAGGATGCCACGGTTCCGTATGGGGTTTTGGGGCGCGATAATCTTTAACCTGCGGCTTACACCTTACGCAAATGTTCAAACGGCCGATGTTACGGCAGCGTGCCGGGAGGAAGCGGCCTTCATTAACCCGCGAAATACGATGATGGTCCCCCTTTGTTTTAACACTTGCCCGCGAGCTATGTCGCTGTCGGTGGTGTGTGTTGTTATGCTGGCGGTGAGAAAAGGACTACTCGGCCGGTCGAGTTCGGTTCGCTTCCGGACCGTAAACCACCGGGGCCAGGTCTGGTCAGGCGTATGGCTAATGAGGCCCCCAGATGCTACCTCAGATGTCGATGATCTAACACCCACGGGAAGCTCGGATCCAAGTCCCTGCCCCGGGGGGCTACAGTTTTGGCAACGGTCTCTTTCGGTCGGTGGGAATCGGGTTGACATAACCAGTTCGTGGTGCCGGAACGCGACCGACAGGATCGTAAATGTTTGAAGCGTACCCATCATTTCGCAATATTGGTACACATAAATTAAGGGGTCCCTGTTTGGTGGGTTCCCGAAAGTATGCGAATGCTCCGAATGCCTTTACATGACTAATTTCATGTGAATTCCGTTCGCATTGTTTGCGTTGCTGTTTTGTTGCGCCGCGAGAGTCGCTCATCCGGGCGAGATGAGGCAATCGTTTGGGCGGATTTTCGTTGTTGCCTTTTGCATCCTATACCCCGCCTCAGATTGATGATGACGGATGAATGAAATTGTGTTATTTGTGAGCTTCTTCTCGCGTGTCTCTCTCGTCGTGTCATGTGCTATTCTGGAGCGGTTCTCGCGTATTGCGCCGTTCGTTACGCTCCACGAGGCGCTTGTTTGTTGGTTCGCTTGCTGTTTCAATGCACTTTAGCTCATTTTTTGCTGCCTCTAGAGACTTTTATGGGCTCACTTTTCAGGTTTGGGTTGGAACGTTCTCGCTTTTTCGGGCCACCCGTTGGTGGCGCTTTATTTAAAGGTACCCAACGCAAAGGCAACACATGTTCCGAGCAGCGAGCCAGCAATTTGTGTGGCACAAAATCCTCATTGTTGACGTTGACGTTGATCATGGCCTTAACCTGTGGTTCCACGCGTTTTCGATTTCAACCGGATTCTCATGAATTCCCGTGGTGACGATTTATGCGGCGCCGCCGGTAAACCAGCTGCCGTCAGCTGGTTCGGGCTTCGCGCATAAATCGGCCATCGCCGAACACCGCAGCCATTAATTTCGCGTGACGCGGTCACGTGCATGTGTGACGCACGGCACGCGGAACCCGCGGGACCGGAAATTGGGCGACCAGCGGGCTCGAGATTATAAATTGTACGCACCGTGATTGCAGCATGGCACCGGTCGGGCCTGATTATTTGTATTGCTGCGCGTTTAGGTGATAAAATATTTGCAACCCAGGCCAATAGTGTGTAGGTTTTTAATTAGCCGCGATCGCCAACATATCGCCGATGTTGGGGAAGCTTATGCTGTGATTGCGAAACCCGACCTGCAATCTGGAGCCCGTATTGCTTCGCCGGTCACATTAATCCTAAGTTTGCTTGTAATCGATATGATGTGCGGGATTATGCGCCCGGGCTGTTGTGTGCGTATTGTTATCACAAACCCTCTGCACCCATTGTTTGAGTTTGGTTTAAAGATTGAGCTCCAATTTTCCACTTTTCAGCATAATCGCCCTGATGTTGTAGCCATGATGGGGGGGGGGCCAATTAAAAGGTTCATTGTGCATGTGACGACAGACTGTTGAACCGCGCGGTGCGATGAATTTCACCGAATGTCACTGACAGACGCTGGGTTGCTGAACCGGCTCCCAGCCCACAGGGCAGCATAACTACAGCATAAGTGGCCGTGTTTAAACCAAGCATCATGGCGGGGAAAAAAGGGAAAAGCTAAAACTAGCGAAACGCAAATACCACTCGGGCCCGGGGTGCAGTGTGACTGGTCTGTGGTCTACGGCACTAAGTGATAACGGCGCTCCTCGATGTTTCCTCGATTTATTGCGTACGCTAATTGCCGGAGGCGCTATGTTGCCGGCCGGAGCCGGTGCACGCGTGATATCGGTTACCTGGGAGGAGTTAATCTCACCTCAGCGATCGTCGGAGCAAGAACGGAACGGAGCCAGTTAACTGCTCCGGTGAATCGAAAAAATGGAGCCCTCAGCGTTAGAAAAGCGTAAAACGGTGGCTCACTAACAAAAAACGGTTGACAAAAACGCAAAAAAATTATGCGCTTTCTGCCCGCCCGAACGTAGGAGTGCAAAAACAGACCTGTAAACTACCTGCCTAATCCTCGGACTATTTTTTTTATTATAACTTCACAAAAAACAAGGGCTGCCATAATGAGCTACCAGGAGTCGCCATAAAAGGCGTACCATAGAAGGAACCAAAAAAAATGGAGGTAACCCCGATGCGCTCTAAACTTCCAACCACGACGACGATAACCTCCAGTTGCCGCGTATCGGTTACACGGCGCGCCAAGTGCGCGCGCCCTCTACTGAACTAGAAACCTATTTCCGAGCGGGACTGGTATGGAAAGTGACTGGCCGTGTTCGGGTCGGGTCGAGAGCGGGTTCCGTTTCCGTGCTGCTCGACGTCAAGTGTCTACGGTCAAGTGAGAACGCAACGTGAACTTGGCGGCGGCCCTCACTCAAGACTCAACCCCCATCGAGCCATATTCTATCTCCAGGTCGGTTGCCCGTCAGTTCCCAGACTCGGTTGGCACCGAGCTGGGATTCGATTTCGAAACTAAAAAACACTCTCGCACATTATTGACGTGGGGGTTTCTGAGGGGAGGAACTCTGGAGCACCTACTGGGGATGGATGGGTGATCCACACGCGACCCGGATCGCGTCTATTGTTTTTCTAATTTTTAGAGACTCCGATACGCCACGCCACGTGGTAATTGACACACAAACTGTTGCGAACTTAACTCAAAACGGTCGTGGGGCGGTCTCTTTAACGACGACAATGAGGCCGCGGCCCAACAGGTGAGCGCCCGGTGGTGGGCCGATGGTGGCTGAGAGAAATCATGTGCTCATAATAAATTGTTTCCATTATCTCGTTATGCTAATGTTATGCGCCGTCGTCACTTAGGCCGCGCCACGCATGGTGTGGCGATGTGCGATTAGCGCTCGGTTCGTTGGGTGCGTAGCCCCCGTTTATGATATCACCCCCACCCGGTTCTCCCCTCCCTGGAAGCCCTCGTTCGTCTGGCACGCATAAGGCGCATAACGGCCAAAAGAAATCTTCAACCTGCAGGCTCCGGTTCCTCCGAAAAAAAAAAAAATGGCATCACCGGTTTTATGCGCCATCGTAGCCGGGAGTTCGGAAGCAACCGGGGTGCAACAAGTGCGGAGTGAAGGCTGGGAGTTTTTGCATAATTTACAGGATGAGCCTCATTTTCCGGTGACTCCCAGGGTGACTCTAGTGGAATGGCCGCAATATTCGTGGTCGACTCGAAGTCTCCACACGGAGTCGCATGTATGCTAGGGGCGAGCATAGAAGGTATGATGGCTGCGCATAAGGCACACTTGTTGGCCCAAGTAGCCGGCAATAGGCCGGTTAATTAGGGGGTTATGCAGGCACACTAAACGAGGTATTAAGGTAGCTCCCCCAACGGTCGGCCAAATGATGCAATTTTTGGCCGACCGAGGTTAATTTTGGGGCTCGTTTAACGGCCCGCTCGGCTGGTGCACCATCGCTGTGGGCTTGTTAATTGTTGCTAAATACGTTGCTCGGTGTAATGGGGTCCGTTATGAAGGCGCCCGAAGCGGCTCGGTTGGTAATAGCTTACTTTAGGCCGATATAGAAACCGATTGTTTCTACCAAAACTCGAGTTAATTGAGAGTCTGGTTGATACGAAATACGACTTCCGAGTGACCAACCGTACCGGCCATGGTCTAAAGTTGCTGGCCTACGCTCCACGTGCAAAAGGGATCGCTCTTCAGTGCTTCAGCCGAGTGCTGCCAATCGATATGCACACAACCGGACATGTGTCCCCGACGAGAGGGACGTTCGAAACGTGGCCGCCATGATCCTATTAGATTACACCTTGTCCGCCGACGGACTGATTCTAGGCTTTCGGTGCCACGGTTGTTGGTCGTTGTCTCTTTCCGTCGGCCAGTGGCTGGACTTAAGCTGTGTTATCCTTTGCCTTGTGGGGCTCCCTGTTCACGTCGGGTGTCATCGGTGTCGGTCGCTTCCGCTGGCCAGTTCCAGTGCGAAGCTGATCGCAAGCAGTGGATGAGGTCGCGCTAACTGTGTCGCTGATTTTCGTTTCGTTCTCGTCACTCGCTGCCGTTTCAGGACTATGGCCTACAATGGACTATCGCAGCATGTGGACTTCAGCAGGCTGCCGAATCCGAGCGAGCGGTTCGAGCTGCTGGACCTGATCGGCGAGGGCACCTACGGCGAGGTCTACAGTGCGAAGGACAAACACACCGGCCGAAAGTATGCGGTCAAGGTAAGTGGCTCGAAAGACGGTTTTCGAGATAAGCTCGAAACACACTGATAAGTGGAGATGCTAGGCTCACTGAAGAGTGTACAACATTGTCCAGTCCAGAAGGATTCAGAAATCTTTAGTAAAAATATTTCAAACCACCAGACACCAAAGTCCAATGGCCCGGCCCAATCTCCAACGCAAGACGTGAATTGAATGGCCGTGTTGAAGGTTGTTACAGCGATAAAAAGCGAATAAAACGAAACAAGATACCAACATAAACGGTGTGACGCGTGAAGAAACCGAAGAAGAAGCTTTTCCCAATCCCATCTCCCCCTTAGCGTCGTGTCCAATTGGCAACGTGCTCTTCAGAGTTCCGCACATGTTCCGCGCGTAATTGGTTGGCATGCTTGGGCCGCAGAGCTTCCGGATGGCGCAGTGTGCACACCTGCGGGGACCACCGGATCGGACCGGGTGTGTGCCCTTCGAACATGTTACGTGAGTGTCGAACCCCGCTGTGTGTGGGACTCTGCCGGTGGCCCTGATTATTGTCTGAGAGCCACCCGCAACCTGTGTTTGGCTTACGTTCCCAATTGATATGCAAAGCGTTTGGTGAGAAAAAAGAAAACGGACAATAAAAAGAAAACAACAGGCGAACATAACATCGTACGCACCCGAACGCGCTTTTCGGAAGTGTTTCGTGATGGCCGGAGCAGACAATGGCCGGCCGAAGAGGGTGTTTCAGGCGTTTAGGATTACGGGTTTCGCTTGCTTTTTTCGCAGCGCCAACCGTGGAGGGTGTGGAAAGCAACAACAACAAGGAAAAGACAATAGCTGGGGGGAGGGTATTGATCGAGGAGCTCGAGGAACTGATCGGATTATAGATCGGTGCTCGAAAAACAGCGCAATCAAGCTACCGGAAGGTCGAAGCGGATATTCCGCGTTTGGTGGCAATGGTCGCACGAGTGTCAGAAGAAGCCCCACCGGTTCGTGAAGAGTGATTTAATTGATTTTACTGTCACCAGCACGTGACCCCGTATGCCGGGAAGAATGTGGAGTGCGGATAAGCCTTGAGGTTTTAAATAAAACAAATGTGAAAATATGTAAATGGAAAGACTGCATCGAATGCAACTAGGAAAATGAAGAGAAAAACACAAAATCGATTATACTGTAAACAACTTTCAACGAAGCCATAAATAATCAACAGGCATGATTCATTTTGGTGTCAATTAGACATAAGTAGCCAGAAGCAAAACAAAATTAGAAGACAATTACAGAAAAAAACGCAATAATAAGGAATGATAAATTGAACATGACAAAAATCGTATGAATAGCAAACTCCGCACAAAAGAGGGAAGAAACTAAACTAGCAAAAGAAATGGCACAACAGAAGTAAAAACAATGCCCAAAAATCGTAAATCTAGGATTTCACTCAAACACAAACAAACGGTGTCGGTTGTCAACCAAACTTGCAACGGGTGCTCCAGGGTGGCAATTAACGCGCTATCTACCGACCGAGCCACCTGTTTTACGGTTCGTATCTCCTGCTTCCTTGATAAAAGGCAGACGCCGTGGCGGTCGCTTGATTTTGGATCACTTTTCCGAACTTGAATAATGCATTTTGAAGCGATTTTCCATAATTTTCTTTATCTTCCACTTTTTATCGACTGTGGCCTTCGGCTACTGTGCAGTGAGTTGGGTTTGCCTTGGGAGCCCTCGGCGCTTGGGTTTAATTTAGGACCCTGCCGCTTTACCTTGGCGGACACAAACAAAAAACGAGTTATTAGAGTAGCCATAATTTGGGCGGCCGTGGTCCGAAGCGAACCGATCGATACTTCCGAGATGGTTCCGGTGCGGTATTGATTCCGATTTCCATCGTTTCCATCGAGATGGTAAAAAGAGAGAGGGCAAAAAATGATAATACAATAATGGTAAATTTAACGAAGGAGAAGCAAAATGGCCACCACCGGTTTCACTAAATTAACCCTTACCGGGCGCTCAGCGGGGCGAACGATTTCACGTTTAATCTTTCGATTTTCTTCCATCCCGGCGGTTTCAGATACTGGAGAGCATCGCGGACAATATCGAGGAGATCGAGGAGGAGTACCTGGTGCTGCGCGATCTCTCCAAGCATCCCAACATTCCCGACTTTGCCGGCCTGTTCCTGAAGCGGGGCACCACCGTCGAGGATGACCAGCTGTGGTTCGTGCTGGAGGTAAGTCGTGCCGCGGCTCCAGAGGGTTTACAAGGCCATTCCGCAAAATGTAGATCAGTGGAGTGTCACAGCGCGGGCCGTGACCGCGAAATCGGTGCGCGATCGGTGGTCCGCGAACGGAACCGCTTAGCACCGGCGCTCGTAGAGGGCCCCAAAATGAGGGAAAATTATGGTGCTGAATGGTAATTGAGCGCTGGCCACGATGTATGTGGTTTTTCTTCTTCTTCGCACTCTACTTCGCACTTCGAAAGAAAGTCCCGCACCGGACCCAACAACATGATGTTGATTGTTAAATTATTGTTGTTTGGTGACCGTGAACATTTTGGGCGCCCCGGAAGAAAGATGAAATCCGCGGCTGGCGGTCCGATGTGCGTATTCAACAGGCGGCCTAAAGATTTCATTAACAGGGAGTGCCCGTGCCCGGCAAGTAGTCCAGGGAAAGCCATCGCCATGTTTGCGGTGCCGACCTGGTAAACAGGATCTTCCCCGAGATCTTCCACCCGGGGTCGGTGCACCGGTCCGGTGGGTGTGTGAGAGTGAGCGATCGCGATCGCGATATGATTGCGAAGATCACAGACGGACTGGCTGAGAGAGCGAGAAAGAGAGAGAGTGAAGTAAATCAAATATGTGCATGTGAGATGATCGTAAATTATGCACGCCCCATGACGGGTAGGCGTGAAGATCGGAAGTTCGGCGATCGGCCGGCCGGGTTCAGTTGGTCAGTCGGTGAAAAGTGGTTCTGCGTGGTGGACGGTGGATGCAACTGGAAAGCCTTCCCTGTTGGCCGGAACCTAGGAGCCTGTCGCCTAGTTTTCTAGTACCAATCGATGAGCTACTCTATCTGACGGCTGGGAGCGGTGGGCCTCTGCGAACAGCTTAAGGAACAGGAAGTGCAACCGCCAAGTGATCGTTGGCTAGTTCTGGGTGTCCCGTTAGTGCGTGGTGGTCCTCTCTCTGGTCCTCCTGCTTGCCGTCTCTCGGATCGGGATGATTTTGATAGTGATTATCGTCCGGAAGGTACTTGACCGAGCCGCCCGCGGGAGTGTGTGATCTTAATCTTGTGGCCCTAACCAGGAACTAGCGGAAATGTGAAGAGAAGTGCATTGCTGGAAACACTAATCGCCCACCAGACGGTGTAGTTGGGGAACCGACCGCGAGAAGTGTCGTCCGACTGACCTCTTCCAGACCGTCCGACCTAATGGACACAAAATGTGTAACTTACAAGTAACTATTTCCGTTTCGTGTAGTTTTGCGGTAGTATTAAAGATCTTTCTCCGTCTCCGGTGTCTTAACGTTGGTCTTCTGAGGTCCAGTCCCAGTGATTGAGGTCACGCTCCAAGTCGATCCTCCAGTCCGAACCCCTGGTCTGGTCTGGTCTATTTTTTTACTGTACCAGGAACTGACCGGCAGGCTAATCCCATTCGGGTTCTCTTAGATGGACTCTGAACAGTACAAGTCGGCTACACCCAGCTCGAATCTTTCACGAGTTCGTAAAGGTGTTTCACTTTCCCGGGGTGCTGTTCGGGTTGAAACTGTTTGTTGAACTTGATTGTCGTACACCGGTGCCAACCTTGAAACCCCGGCGCTAGGTTGGGCAAGGGCAATAGCCACAGCTCGAAGATCGAAAGCTCTACTCCGCGGGTAGTACTTTCGTTTTCGGGGCTCCACTCAAGAAGTGGCCTGGCACGAGCCTGCCGCCGCCATCGGGAGTTTCTCCGGCCGGCCGTGCCACGCCGGCAACAAAGGGGAAAGAAAGTTCAAATTAAGACTTAAGCCAACCCGGCGGTTCGAGAGATGCGAAACAGCGCAGCGCAGGGCCGAGATCGCTTCATCTTCTTTTCCCAACGAACTTTGGGAACCAAGAGTGCGACTGCCAAGCCGACGACGAGCGGAGATTTTGGCAGCTTCGACCGAGCCAAGCTTAGCGCCATCGAACGTCACTTTCGACACGGCCCCGGCGTACGGGTTTTTATTGGTCGCCGTGGAGTGTGGAGTTTCGCCCATTACCAATTCCGTCGAGACAGTTTCATAAAATATGTCTCTAGAGCGAGAGAGAGTAAAAGATTAAGGAGTTGCAGAGTGAAGGAGAAGCACTATAGTGCGTATAAAAATGAAACCGATCAGCTGCAGCTGTCTGGGGGCGTTTTGGGACCCGGAGGCCCCCGGATGTGGGGATTTTAGAAAAATCCACATCATCTTCGAGCTGGGACTTTTGAAAGGGGAAGTGATAAGTGTCCACTCTGTTCCGCTCCCGTGAACGGTATCCCCCTCGAAAGATGCCAGGTTTCCCGATTTTCGTCGAGCATAAAATGGGACAACTCAATAAGGCAGTCAGGTGCCCAATAATCGGGGACATTGACCGAACGGGCGTGGGACAGATAGTCTGGCGTTCCTTTCCGCCATGGAAGTCTTCTGTTTTCTGCTTGAAATCTTAATCACAATCCAAAACGAAAGGAAAACAAACAATCGCTTTTAGATATGAAAGTATCATTCAATCCCTTCGCTAATCCACGTCTGGTCACCGGGTGACGGCGACGAGGTCTGGCGAAGTCTTTGAGGCGTTGGACCTCTTTTTCGACCTCAGCGGGAGAAAATATAATTAACAGTTTCGCAACTTTGGCCAAAACATAATTGATAATTTCGTGACTTTCGAGCTGCCAATCGGCGGAATCACCGGTCGACCCGCGATTCGGCGGGAAGATGAGGAAGCTACCGTGTGACTGTCGCAAACAAGTCACCGGACGGGTGGTGGTGCAGTTGGCAGGGTTTTACGGTTGCAATTAATGTGAATCGTGGTGGTGGTGCACGACCGGTAATGCTGGCTGGGCTGGAGCCGGAGCGTTTATTTGCTTGTTGACATAACTTATAGTCGCACGTCAGCCAGTCAGTCCGGGCCGGGCTCCGCATCGCTATCGATCGCTGCGCGTAGAGTCGCCGTCTCCCGGCAGGTCTGCAGTCATTTTCTTACGTGCCACCGACCGACCGATAGATAGAGAGGGAGAGGACGGTAATAAATTCACCTCACCACCACCCCCCACCCACGATATTCGCCATTGTCACGGAATTGCTCCGGTTTGCCGATAGGTTTCCGCGGGCGCAGTCCTTCGCCCGGATGACTAACGGTTGTGCGGCAATGGGTTTCTATTTTTGGCGAAGGAGTACCCAGCAGTGCTGGACAAGAAAACCGGGTGGATACAGCTCTCATCACCGTTTTATAAAACTGACCTCACCGAACAAACCACGGACGTGGTTGCATCAGGCCGCCGGTCGATAGGGTGGAAATAACTGTGAGCCAACAGGGGCTTCCCCGGGCCATTGAGCGGTCACATTATAGGGGCCCTAACAGCGGGTGCGAACGACGTTTCGGAACCATTAAGTAAAGTCACAGAAACTACTGGATGATCAATAGTCTGATTGCCGGGCGGTATAGTAATGACATTATTAGATTCGAGCCCATATCCAGGGTCTGGGGATGCATTTTCGCCAACTTCTCGTGCGTCTTTCGCTACTCGGCGCTCCGAAGATGCGGTGCAAAATATCGACTATGGCTGTCGCTGTATGGCTGTTCCTGAAACCAAATGTCGTCCAAGTTTTCAGCTTCTATTCAATACGGTTCCTTCTTCATTTTTGAAGAAAAATGGGCCGATGATGCTGCCAGACCGAAATCCGAACCAAACAGTCACTTGTTGTTGGTGCATTGGCTTCTCTTGCACGACGTATGGGGTTTCCGAGCCTCAAATATGTCAATTCTGTTTATGAACATAACCATCGAGGTGGAAAAGAGCTTTTCAAATTTCGTACAGTTTGAGTTGAAGACTCATCACTTTTGAAATAAGAGGTTAGAAAGAGAGAGAGAGAGAGAGAGACAAAACGATAGAGAGGGATGATCAGTATCGCGGAACCGTGCCTGTTGCCTAACCACCACCTGGCCTGGCCTGGCCTGGAGTGGCCAATTTCCGTGTGCTAATTTTTGCGCTTTCGCCTACTTTCAGCTGTGCACCGGTGGCTCCGTCACGGATCTGGTTCAAGGTCTGCGCAGCCGGGGGGCCCGGCTGTCCAACAACCAGATCGCGTACATACTGCGCGAAACGGTGCAGGCGCTCGTGTTTCTGCACGAGAACCACTGCATGCACCGGGACATCAAGGGCCACAACATCCTGCTGACGGAGTCGGGCCATGTGAAGCTGGTCGACTTCGGGGTCAGCTCGCATCTGGCGGCGACCATGGCCCGGCGAAACACGAGCGTCGGCACGCCGTACTGGATGGCGCCGGAAGTGATTGCCTGCGAGCAGCAGCTTGACCAATCGTACGACTCGCGGTGTGACGTGTGGTCCATTGGCATTACGGCGATCGAGCTGGCCGAGGGTGATCCACCGCTCTGTGAGCTACACCCGATGCGGGCCCTCTTCCAGATACCGCGCAATCCACCGCCGAAGCTTGCCCACCCGGAGCAGTACTCTTCGGCGCTGTCGGACTTTATCTCCGAGTGTCTGGTGAAGGATCTCGAGCAACGCCCGTTCTCGAAGGAGCTGGTGACGCACCCGTTCCTCAAGAGTGTTGGACCGTACGTGGACCAGATCCGGCAGGAGCTCCGGTCGGAGATTGCGCGCCAGCGAGAGGATGGACGAGCACCAAGTCAAGCGATTGCCACCACCAAGTACGGCAAGCTGAAGTCGGACCGCAAATCGAAGCCGCAGAAGATGTACATCGATGATCTGGCGGCGCTGGACGTGCTGACGGAGGATGCGATCGTGGAGCAGCTCCAGAAGCGCTTCGAGACTAACCAGATCTACACGTACATCGGCGACATCCTGATCGCGGTGAATCCGTTCAGTCAGGTCGGGCTGTACACGACGCAGCATCAGCACAAGTACACGGCCCAGGCTCGGTCCGATAATCCACCACACATCTTCGCGATCGCCGATGCGGCCCACCAGGCACTGGTACATCAGCGCCAGAATCAGGCGATCGTCATCTCGGGTGAGAGCGGCTCGGGGAAGACGGAGAGTGCCAACCTGCTACTCAAGCAGCTGGTGTACCTCGGCAAGGCGGTCACGAAGAACCTGGAGGAACGCATCCTGCAGGTGAACCCGATCATGGAAGCGTTCGGCAACGCCCGGACGGGCATCAACTCGAACAGCTCGCGCTTCGGCAAGTACCTGGAGCTAACGATGGCCAAGAGTGGCAAGGTGAACGGAGCCCGTATCTTCGTGTATCTGCTCGAGCAGAGCCGGGTTGTGAAGCAGGCCGAAGGGGAGGGCAACTTCCACGTGTTCTACTACATGTACGATGGGCTGCAGGCGGAGGGCCGGCTGGAGGAGTACTACCTGCACCCGTCGTACCGGAAGACGCACCGGTATCTGCAGGAGACGGCGACACTACCAAAGACGAACGTCGACCGCTGGAAGCAGCTGCTGGCGAGCTTCAAGGTGCTCGGGTTCAAGGACGAAGAGATCGACATGGTGAACCGGGTACTGGCGGCCATCCTGAATCTCGGTGACATCGAGTTTGGCGAGATGGAAGCGAACGACAACACGGACAGTCGGGCTCGCGTGATCGACGTTGCCCCGATGCACCGAGTGTCGAAGTTGCTCGGTGTCGATTCGGCCGATCTGCTCGACGCGCTGTCCTCGAATTCGGTCGTAACGCGAGGTGAAACGATCACCCGACACAACAATGTGGCCGAAGCGTGTACGGCCCGGGACGCGATGGCCAAGGGTCTGTACGGCCGGCTGTTCGATTGGATGGTCAACCAGATCAATCTCCTGCTGGTCCATAACCGTCTGAACAATAGGTAGGTCCGTTTGGGGAGCCGAACCTGTGGGAATCGACCAACTCATGCTTGTCATTTTCTGTTGCAGCCCGGAACAGTTGGCGATTGGATTGTTGGACATTTTCGGATTCGAAAACTTCAGCAAGAACTCGTTCGAGCAGCTGTGCATTAACATCGCCAACGAGCAGATTCAGTACTACTTCAACCAGCACATATTCACCTGGGAACAGCAGGTAAGTCGTGCGTCGTTTGAACTAAATCCGGTCGAGAATTGAAACCAACGAGTGCCTTCTCTAATTGGCAGGAATATATGGCGGAAGGGATTCCGGTGGATCTGGTGGAGTTCGCCGACAACCGTCCGGTGCTGGACATGCTGCTGAGTCGCCCGCTGGGCCTCCTGGCGCTTCTGGATGAAGAATCACGGTTCCCCCGTTCCACGGATCGCTCCCTGATTGGTAAGCCTGCTTGGTTGGACTTGGGCCTCAGCGCCAGCTCTAACGTTGCCTCTTGCATGCCCCTAACTCCACAGAAAAATTCCACACCAACGTCAAGTCGAAGTTCTACCAGCGCCCCAAGTCGGACGCGGTCTGCTTCGCGATCCACCACTTTGCCGGGCGCGTCGTCTACCAGGCGGAAGGGTTTCTGGAGAAGAACCGCAACTTCCTGCCGGCCGAAATCATCCAGCTGATCCGCCAGAGCCAGTACGACATGATACGCTTCCTGTTCCAGTGTCCGATCACGAAAACGGGCAACCTGTACTCGGCCATCCAGGACACCGGATCGCGCCAGAACGTGTCCAGCTTCATCAAGGTGGACACGAAGGAGAAGTTTAACTCGCGTGGGCTCGCCTCACAATCGCGGGCCCAGCAAACGGTGGCCACCTACTTCCGGTACTCGCTGATGGACCTGCTGCAGAAGATGGTGACGGGGACGCCTCAGTTCATACGTTGCATCAAACCGAACGAGCTGAAGGCGGCCAAAACGTTTGAAGCGACGAAGGTGCTGAAGCAGCTGCGGTACACCGGCGTGCTGGAGACGATCCGTATCCGGCAGCACGGGTT
Organism: Anopheles bellator; assembly: GCF_943735745.2. NCBI lineage: Eukaryota > Metazoa > Arthropoda > Insecta > Diptera > Culicidae > Anopheles > Anopheles bellator. Next base: position 19,035,044 of record NC_071285.1, on the reverse strand, counting down.
CAGCCATCGGTTCACCTTTGCGGACTTTTTGCGAAAGTAAGTAAGGGCCGGGTCGGGCGTGGAACCCTAACGTAACGTACCGTTTCCTCCTCAGATACTGCTTCCTGGCGTACAGCTTCGACGAGCGTGTCGTGTCGAATCGGGAATCTTGTCGTTTACTTTTAGTGCGTCTAAAAATGGATGGATGGGCACTCGGGAAGTCGAAAGTGTTCCTCAAGTACTACCACGTGGAGTACCTGTCCAAGTTGTACGAGGAGCATGTAAGTACGCTGGCACGGCGGCAAGCTACTAGACGTAGTTTTATACGCCTTTTTCTGGCCCGTAGGTTCGTAAAATCATTCTGGTACAGGCCTGCGTGAGACGCTGGCTGGCGAAGGCCCTGTACAGGCGTGAGAAACAGCGTGTCGCACTGAGTGCCGTAACACTTCAGAAGCACGTCCGTGGCTGGCTGACACGGCGCCGCATGCGGCTGCTGAAGGAGAAACAGGAGCGCGAACGACTGGAGCAGGAACGGCTCGAGAAGGAGCGGCTGGCGAAGGAGAAGAAGAACAACGGTACTGACTCGGGCTCGGGTTCCACATTCCATTCCAGGAGCCACTAATCACTTATCTCTTACCGCAGAGCAAAACAAGGCCAAACAGGTGCTGGCCAAGGCGAAGCTTATCCACCAGCTGTCGAACCACCAGCTGGAGGCGAAGAACGCGCATCCTCACGAGAGGCGCAGCGGTGCGGAGTCGAACGTCCACAACAAGGAAAACGAACGGGCGGCGATCGTGATCCAGAGTTACTACCGTGGGTACACCATCCGCAAGTTGCGCATGACGCCGGAGATTGAGGCGAAGACGAAGTACATCCTCGGAATCGCTAAGAACCGGGTTGAAGCGCAGCGCATGATGCAGAAGGAGGGCTTCACGAAGGAGGACGCGGCTCGCATTATCCAGCGCTACTACCGGACACAGAAGACCAAGAATAATCGGGAGGCATCTCGCAAGGGACCGGCCCCACCGCAGCCGCAACCGAAACCGCTCAGCACCAAAGACCAGCAGCAGGATCTGATTGCGTTCTCGCAGAACGTGCACATGCTCAACCAGGAGGTGCACCGGAATCTGCGCGTAAACAAGAGTGGCGTGCCGTTGGAGACGATCGAGAAGCTGCCCCACGACTATCGGCGACCGCCCGGGTTCGTGCTGGTCCCTGGCCTGCTCGGGACCGTGCCGGGCGGTGACTGCGCCAAGTATAGCTCGCTTCGAAGCATGGACTGTGACCACGAGATGACGAAGGAACTGATCCAAAGGTAGGCCACCGAACCGAAGTAGGTGGGGAAATGGATAACCAATTCTTCTTCCACTTCTACGCGGCAGAAGTCCACCGCCGGTGTCGGACTTTGACGACATCTCCCCGTGGGACATGCCGTTCTACGAGGTGGAGCGCAACCTGCGCTCGCAAAGGTTGTTGCACATGTTTCTAATGCTTCTGCTAGCGTTTTCGCTTTGCAGTTGGTTTATGATCTGGGTGTACGTCTGAGAGAGAGCGAGAGCGAGCGAGTGGCTAGAGAAGAAGAATGAAAGCGAACGATAGTGTGAGTGTGAAGCCAGACTTTTGAGTAGACACAGCCAGCCTGCCAGCAGACATTCCGGTAGAAGTAGTCCCCTCTAGAGTCATCAATTTTCCTCCTGTCGATCGATCATCACTTCACCTGCTTGTGTTGTGCCGTTTTCATGAGTTGTTTGTTTCGGAGCAAATTCGACGGATCCAGAAATCGAGGTGTCTAATTTGGTTCTACCCTTATCGTCCGCCCGTACAGACAACGTAACATGCAGCAACCTTCGCAGCGGATCGACGTCAACCGTAACGATATGCTCGGGGAGCGCAAGATGGAGCTGGGCGACCGCAAGCAGCAGCTCTCCAGCAACTGGCATCAGGCGTTCCAGGCGACCGAGAGCACACCGCAGGACAAGTTCAAGGGTCTGGCACGGTAAGCACAGCTCTCACCGCCTTCTCCACCAAAACTAACATGTCGTGATGGCAAGGATTAATAAATGAAGCACTTCTTTCTAACACACGCTGCACGCTGCTGACTACCAGGGCTCAGCTGGGATTGGTCGGCAAGATTGCCCAGTTCGATAGAAACAATAACCACTACTAGCCTGAAATGCACCTAATCCGTTTCAACTAATCTGCACCACGTAACCTTTCTTTCCCACAAAAGTCCACTCAAGAACAAGCGTGCACTAACCACTAACAGCGACTCCGAGGTCCAGAAGAACCCGTCTTTTCTCTACAGTCACTAGACAAGAGAGAGAGAGAGAGAGGTAGAGAGAGAGCCACTAGAACAGGTAAAGCAAATGTGGGACTCCTTCAGATTTGTGTTGTTCATGTAACATTCAGCTTCTTGGTCTGTACCCTGCTGGATTCTGTGTCTCGTCCCATAACCTCACTCGATCCTTCCATTACCATTCTGTGTGCCTCACCTTGGTTAGTATCGTCGTTAACTCACTCCCATTCTCTGTTCCACCCGTCAACAGGTCGCCGAATGGACAGGAACCGGGCCACATACGCAGCATTCCGGCGTTCAGCTATCTGAATCCGAACAATCAACAGATTCTACGCTACTCACCCAACCACCAGCCGCAGCCGCAGCGTGAACCTGCCCCTGATCCGGTCCCACAACCCTCGCCGGTACGCCAATCTCCGATCGGATCGCCCACCCGGGAAGCTGCCTCACCGGCGCTACGCCTCGGACTGCTCGGTGGACTCGGCGGTAAGAAGGCGGCCAAGGCGGAACAGAAGGCACGCGAGAAGGAAAACAAGGAGCGCAAGAAACGCGAGAAGAAGGCCAAGAAGGAGCGCGAGAAGGCAATGCAATCGGCCACATCGACTTCGTCCGGTTCGGCCCTTTCATCCGGTTCGTCCGCGAATGTCGACAAGGTGCGCAAGGAACCGGCCGGCCGTAAGAAGCATCCGTCGCCGGTCGGCAAAAAGGAACCGGACATGATGGTCAGCAGGTTTGCCGGGCTCGGGGACGAACACGAACAGTACCACCCCCAGCAGCAGCAGCAGCCTCAGCTACAGGTTCCCCAGAAGCGGCTGATTGAGCATCACGAGTACCAGAACATTTCGGAGGAAACGAAAATCGACAGCAAGAGCCCGGTGATGCGGATGTTTGGCGACACGAACTTCTTGGTCAACCACCGGCGGAAGGCGGCCGAGCAGAAGCAACAGCAGCAGCTGGCCCAACTGCAACAGTACCAGCGCCAGCAGCAGCAGCTACAACACCAGCAGCAGCAACAGCAACTGCAGCAGCAACAAAAAGCACGCCAACGCCAGTCGGAACTGAGCTGCGGGCAGGGAGTGTGCGAGCTTCTGAACGGAGTGTACCGGTTCAGTCCGCACGTCACCTCCTTCGCCGCGCAGATGGACACGAAGGGTACGAACAACAGCAACAGTGGCGGCAGCCTGTCGGACGAGCGGTACACGCTGGACAAGGACTACCAGAACTTCAACGTGTCCAAGTACCTGAACATCGACGTGAAGGGTCCACCGGTGCACCACCAGCGGGAGCGGTCCCGTGGCGACGGGGGGCATAGCGGGGAGCGGGCCGACAGCTCGAACAGCTCGAGCCTGAGCAGTGGCAGCAGCGGCATGAACTCGCTCAACTCGTTTGACTCCGTCGAGCAGGCCATCATCTTCCAGAAGGACCGCAATGCCGACTCGTACCTGGGGCCGTTCAACTTCCGCCAGCTGCTGCGACCCACGCAGGGTCCGACCGAGTCGCTCCGGAAGCGGAAGGGCATCAATCCACCGTCGCCGCCGCCACCGCAGCGTGGCAAAAGTTAGAAAGGTTGCCGGATTGCCTACATCCAGGGGCGTACGGCTGTCAAGTTGACAGGTCGGTGAAAGAGCGGGCACCGGGCGCGGTCGTGCGGAACCTGTCTTACCGACGGTTCGGGATGATCCGGATCACCACCCCCTCCCCCGCCGTAGTTAATGAAACCTCTCGAAAAGGACAGCAGCTTTCTTCCATTGGACCCACCACGACCACCAACTACCAGACCCACCAGACGTGAGAAAAGTTTTAACGTTGATTTTTCTCCAATGGAGAGGAGCTTTAGAGGTTTGCGTTCGTCTAGACACTTCCGCTGCCGGTGGCGCTCGTGGCTCTGCGGTTCGCTGTCCTTGCGTCACACAAGAGACACGGCACTCGCTTAGGCGTGAAGTGAAATCACATTTTATAGACGGAAAGGGGCGCACTTTATTCACCGAGTAAGCGGTCGGTCTTATCGGCCGGTTTCCAGTCCTTTTACCGGTGCGAACCAATAACCACTTCCGTTTGCCGTGCAGCTCGATGACGCTGGAGACACCTTGGAGAAGGAGTGCACCTAAGTGTTGGAGCGCGTTAGACGTAATCGATAACAGTACAATTCAATGAGGTAGAAGACAGATAAGTGCGCTCTCGGTTTGCCGAAAGAAAAATGGCCGGGCTGGGTCCGCCGGAAGCGGGCGGCCCAGGAACTTCTGTGTAATCATTAAGCGTCGTTCGGGATGTGTGCTTTGGTGCGGAAAATAAAAATGGAATTCATGGTTTGATGCACGCGGGACGTCATCGCGGCACGTCAGCCCCGGACACCGTTTGCCTAGACATTAATCGTAGATTTTGTTTTTGAAAATAAATCCATCTTTATTGATTGCTAACCCCGTTGCGGGATGTTTGTTTCCTTCGCGTGTGGCTTGCTGTCATTCCGTTCAGCACTTGGCCGGTAATGGTTTTGTAATCGGGCTTTCGGTAGGTTGGGAAAAAAGCTTTTCCATGTTCCGGCGAAGCCGATTTGCTGGGTCCGCCGCCTGTGCCTGTTCTAACCGATTCTGGACCGATGCGTTGTGGAGTCCTGAGGTGAGGTTCTTTCGCCTGTCACCGTGCTCCGAGGTTGGCCCGGTCTTAGCGGATCCGGGGCGCACCCGTGGATAATGGACCCGGACCCGTGGTGCATAATTTATTGTACACGAATGCAGGATTTATGGGCACCCTGTATTGTGCATAATTAATGGTCCGTTCATCATACTTTTCTCGTCCCGCTAGTCTGGCCCGCGTCGGTACCGGATGGGTCGCCTGGTACACACAGGATGCGTTTCGATGGCTACAAAAATGATTGCCCATCAGCGTGGGTAGCGTACGTTGCATCGTTGGCGGTTGCATCGGGATATTGGAGCGTTTGAATCGGGCCCGGCTCACGAAATGGCGTCCTTCGTGAGTGCTGCCGCTGGCGTTGCGATGGACAAGTTTTGAGACCCCGTTCGCCGGGATGGGCACTTTGGCGATACGGTCGAGTAACCTAATTACCCGAGCTCGGGGTTCGCGTGGTCCGTTCCGTTGTCGCGTTTCGACGGGAAGCCATTTTGGACGGGACTCGCGCTCATAAAGTTTGATTGGAAAATGGGCAATTGTAAAGTTTCATCAAAAGCGCGCGCATCAGCTTTAATGATGTTCGTGGAGTAATTTTGCTGGAGACTAGAGCCACGTCACACGGAGCTGCATGACGTAAACGGACCATGTCAACGCTCTTTAGAGGATGAGCAAGTGACAATCGCTGGGTATTATGTTTTATGTCAGGAAGTCCAAATTGATGATTTGTTCTGGATAAATATGAGCAGCTTACACATAATTTTCAAACCCATAGAGCACAGGTTTTGGTATTTTGGATTACAATTGGTTATCATATAATTCCTTCTAGACATTTAAGGGTTAAAGTCATTAGCCGTTAGAAAACCCCTGAAAGTAGGCACACCGCATTACAGCAAGCGGTGCGTTTCTCACCATCTCATCGGCGCACGTGAGAGTCGTTGCTCACGTTCGCCGTGCCGATTTTCTCACTCAGTTCCGCACCGTCGATCACTCACACATACAAACACGCACACATACAGACACGAGACGCCCGTTTTCCCGGATCGAACGAAGATCGGGTGGTTTCCGATCGTGCCGATACGTGCGATCGCGCGCCAGTCGACGGCCGTACGTTGGACACCTCGGTTCGGGATCTCTCGGTGTGCCTCGGTGTTTCCGTGCCGTGCGTGAGCAGCTGCTGCTGCGGTGATATTTGTGCCGGGGCAGGGGAGAAAAAACTTTAATTTAGAAAATGTCATCCAGACGTCGGTGTGCGTAGCTGGGGCGGTTCGCTCGCGGTCCGTTTCGCCAATTTTCTTCCTTGGCCAAGCCGCGGATTGGATTTTAAAAGCGCGTACGAAGGTCCCGGTCCAGGTAGGCGGTTGTGATGGAAATTAATGTTTCGTGAGAACGAATCGGAAAAAGGAGTCCGGGCTTGCGATGGTCTGGCAAGTCTCGTCTCGTCATTCCGTGATCGTGACCGTGTGAGTGAACGGGATCCGTCCCGCGGCGAGTGTACTGGTGCGTCGTCGGTGAGCGGACAACAACGAAAGTATTCGATCGTGGCCACAGCATCCTCTCGAATTTTTCTGTGGTACCGCTGATTTTGCAGAATTGTTTCGTAAGCCGCGAATTCTCTTAAAATCAGTCCGAAGCGAAATGAGGTTATGTATTTTTCGGTGAATGGTGATAAAATTGCGCCCGTTGGTATGGAACCCTGCTCTATGACAGAAAGTTGCCTGCCTGTGTATGAGTGTGCTCCCCGGCACTGTTCGTGCATTGTTGAGCGTACGTCAACAGGCTTCAAGGGAAAATTAATTTTGTAATCTCAGCAACCATGCGCGAGTGAAGCAAAGTTCCGCTGCCATCGCAAGCGTGTTCCGGTCGATCCGTGTATCGTGTAAAATGAATTACGACCATCGCCGACCACGCCACCCGATCACCGTCTAGGCTAGTAGTTACAGTGTGTGGGCTGAATTGTGTGAAAATTCTTACGCCGCTCTCGCCCGTGCAGGAAGCCGTTCCTTGGAGGGAAACTCCGTCGAGTTCCTGAACTTCGTCACGTGGCAGGCCGCATGAAAATGGCGGACGGCAGTGGGTTGTCTGTTGGGTGCGCCGGTGCGGTACCCGGGACCACCACCAACGAGTACATGCTGGATATTAAAATCAAGTCCGTCGAAAAAATGCTGCTCCCGCTCATGAAACAGGTAAGTGGCCTAATGCGACCGTTCCCATGCGGGATTCGGACCGCCATAAGAGTCGGGACGACGGGGACATCTTGATATCCTTTGATTCCATTTTTTTCCCCCGGCACGGTTGTAATAATAAAATGTTACAAAATACGGTAACTGCTGCTAACACCGTTATTATACCGTTGCTTATCCCTTTTCCTTCTCTTTCATAATATCATTTTCAATAGAGAGATAGAGAGGAAGATAGAAAGAGAGGGAAGGGGAGAAAGAAAGAGAGAGAGTATCGCCGGAATGAAATGGAATTCGCTTACTGTCAATAATATTATTTCACTGTGCACGTGTGACCCAACTTTTTTCGGGGGGATTCTCCGAATCTCCGATTGTCCGGTTCGGTTTCGGTAATTGAAAGGAAAATTAGGTTTTACGTGCACGGGCATGCCCGTAATGCAATACCCGTATCGTATAATGTTACTCCATTTCCTTGCTGTGGGCAGTGGGTTTTTGGGAGCTATCGGCCAATATCGTTGCCGGTGCGGTTGTGTTCGAACACTGAATTCGACCCACAGTTTAGGGAATTGTGTACTAAATTTAATTAAACCAAACCACACGCACTTTCCATTGGGATACCCGATTTCTAATGGGCTTGTAAAGGTATGATGTTGTATGCTGAGGTTTATGAAATTACTTCTTTTGTTGCGATTCCGAATTTGTACGTAATTCGTATTGTAGCGCAAGAAATTGATTTTGTTCAAAACAAAATTTGTATGGAAATTTGATCAAAACAGTTTATGACGAACCAAATTATGTTGCTAAAACGTGATGAAATTCGTACTAAAATGTAGTGGAAAATTTGGTGTTTAATGAATCAAATCGTATGGCTGGCAAACCGCTACCAAACCCGACTGTTGGCTAGGCGATGATTTGAGAACATTTGCTTTTGTGTTTCTTATGTACTCCCCTCACTATATAAGCTGATCAAACAAACCCCATGTGGCCATGTGTATTTGTTTGCGCACCCAAAACTGACCGCATTAGACCAATGGTCTGCCTAGCATAGGCAGACCGACGGCGAAGGGACCACTATTCGGTGGACCAACCGAACCGTTTTAATGTCGCCCCGTAAGTCAGCCAAAACCTCCGAGCCATCCGGGAAAAGTTTTATAAATAAACAACAATCAAGCCACCGGCGGAGGCGAGAGCAACAGCAACAGAACATTACTTCAAACCATGTCCAACCACTCGCAACCGCAATTGTACTTTAAATGGCCGTCGTCGTCGTCGTCGTCCTGAGCAAACCCGCTGCGCTTGCAGGTGATATCTTGGTGCCGGCCTCAGAAATCATAACTGCCGCCTGACTGGGTGGTGGCTCAGGTGGCGCCAGCATATCCCCCGGCCGGAGTGCGTGGAAAATTCTTGCACGTCACGACGGCCCGTGCCCGGCCACCGTGTCACGCCGTGGCTGTGTGCAAAATACGAAATATGCTCAAACGTCAAGACACGCCTTCGGGTGTGGCGACACCGTCGCCGCGTCATCTAGGACACCGGGAGGGGGCAGGTTGTCGGGGGCAGCCGGTGGCAGCATCGCAAACGGAGCACGCGCTCGGTCGGCGTTCTTGACTAAAGTTAGATCGGGGCCTCCGGGCTTCCCGGCAGACAATGATTATTAAAAGCGAAAAGTTTATTTATAGGAACGGAACGCGGACTCTCGATCGGATCGCGGTTTGGAAGCCGGACGGTCGGTCGGTCGGTCGGTCGGTGGAAAAGTCGGAAAAGCGACTGAGCTGGTGGGGCGGGCAAAATGTGGTGTGAAAATTTCGTTCGCGACGTGATAAACAATCGTCGGCCGCAGATTCGCGTTTCTCCCGAGCACGGGGGCTTGATAAAGATGCAGCATAAATTTGGTGGGTTACTAATTTTATGCTGCCGGCGAAAGAAACTTACCCTTCATTTCGCGGACTCGTTCTGGGGGGTGTAGCGAAACAGCCCTCGTCCCGAGCAGCAAATGACATCGCATCATTAGATAAATGTTATTCTTCCATTTGAAGTGCCCTCCGGAGGAAACTATAAATTGTCGCTCTAATGGGCTTTTGGCTGCCAACGCTTGGTACCCTCGGCGATGGGAAATCTCTGGAAAATGCGGACGATGAATGATGCTTTTTTGCTTTCGAAACTCGAACAGAGTGTTTTATTTTGCTGACACTCGAAAGTCACGACTAGACGGGAGCGTGTAAGAATAGAACGTTAGTGACGGATTTTTGTTTCGGGCTTTGATTTGCAACTCGCGCATCGCGCTCTAAGCTGGTCGGTGGCCACGAAGATGAATAATGGCCGCGAGTGGTGAGCATCTCTACGCACCTCCACGTTGGCGGTGGGATATTGGCTGACTGGCACGGCCGACCGGTCGGCCAGGGATGAGATTTATGGTGGCAATGTCCAATTAGACGAGATATGAACCTGATTTACTTGCAACCACTCGCGTCGGGGCTGCCCTGATGGATGCAATCACTTCGTACCTCGGAGCGCGGTGACGAACACACAATCCCCTTTGTTATGGGGCAGGCAAACAAAACGAATGTCTGTCCGATTTGACAGCCGGAGAGCGAGTGGGGAATGATGGGCGAACTTGATCGCATATTATGTCTCGTTCACGGGCAAGGATTAAATTTAAACCAAGAGGAAAAGCCACCCAGAATGAGCACCATCGTCATGATTTAAACATAATTTGGTTGTTCATTCGACTAAGTTGTCTAGTTCTTCAGCATTTTTAGTTCTAGTCTGATGTCTGTTAAATACTATTTTCGAATATTTTTGTACCACTTGCTACTTACCAAATGAAGCAGGCTCATATTTACTGCTTGCATAAACTGAACACACGGATTGGATTGGAATTTTTTTTCCTTTACGCATTTCTCACAAAACGAGATTCGAACCGGAAAAAATCAATCATCTTTTCGAATACAAACAGCGTAAAACCAAGCTTTCTGTTGAATAATTTTTCTAACGTTTCATAGCAGACGAAAAACTCGTTACATCAAGGAAAAAAAACCCTAAAAATATTACAAAAACCAGCTTAACGGTTGCGAAACAAATTGGATTATGGATTAGTGATTTTTTTAATTTTCACTCGTTATGAGTTTCTGATGATCAGACCAATAAGCATCTACAGCACCGATAATCCTGTTCGACAGGAAATGATATCAAAACAACATTCTGCGTCCGCTGCGTGCTACTGCTCTGCGGGTGGCATACCCATGGCCAGGATTATACGGCTGACAAAACATGCACCGCAGAGCCATGTTTTGTCTTGGCTGGCGAATCGTGGCGAAAAGTTTGCACCCCGAAGCCGTCGTCTGGCGCGAAAATCAATTTCCTAGTCAAAACATTTGCCTTCCATCGGCAACTTGTCAATAGAGCCGCCTGGCGACTGGCGCGCTAGTTCTGTTAATCCCAGAAGTCTGGGCGCATTAAAACTCGCTCTCGGAACTTTGAAGTAGCATTTGATGGATTTTGTTTGAGTTCGGCGCACTGGATGAGCGACCCAAGAAACCCGCAGAGAAACTGGTTTTAAAGTTCGCTTCCGATGCCGACCGAGGGGGCCGACAGAAGACGCCGTTCCCGGAAGACGGAGGGCCCTTTCGGCGTGAGTCTTTCATTTTTCAAACCACTGCAAAAACCTGTTGAAAGATTCATGACAGCCAAATCTGTTGCGCTGGGTGCGCCACGATGCGCTGCTAGGTGCCAGGCGTCTCGTCCATCGTGCGCGGCGCGTTGAAATATTGTTTAGAAAAGTCGAGGTGTGGCTGGCTGATTTTACACTTCTGCCGTCATTTCTTCTGCCTGGTGCGACTGTGGTAAACTTTGATTTATGGCCACAGGGAGCGTGGCAGACCGCGGGCCACGGACACGGGTAAGTGACAACGACCGCAACATCGAGCCACAATCGGCAAAGTTCAAACAGAACACGACACGCTTAAGGTACTAAACAATTCCCTGACAATTTGCTGCTGGCTGGTCTGATACAAGGAACCTTCTGCCGGGGCTCGATTGATGGTTCGATCGGTCCAAGTATCTCGCTACAGAAAGTCGGTTCCTCAATCTCACCAGGTAACATAAGATCACATTAACACTCTATCATTAAAGAACATTAACTCTCTTCGAAGCTCCTTTCGATTCTCTTTTTCTGCTCGCCAAGAATAATCGCTCTGGTGAAAGGATAACGGTCTAGCCCTTGGTTTCCAAAATGGCATCTCCAATTTCATCTTCATCCCTAGCCCTGGCCACATGGTTGACATGGTTCGTTACGGTTCACTGCCTCCACTCATTGACCTTTGGCCCCTCGACACACACATACAAACGGCCGTCGTGTCCATTGATAAGTGATATCAAAGCTAAGGGGTGCGATTGAGCCTCCCCTGTCACGAATACCAACACGTTCGGGTTCTCGTGAGGCTCCTGGCACGGAGGTTGCGGCCTAGTGACCGAGCCGAATTTTTGACAACCAAGAACCAGAATTGGCCTCCCCCGCCGTCCCATGTGTGCCCAAGCATGCGCCTCTCGCAAACTGTTGCTCCCCAACCGTGCCCACGATGTCGTAGGTCGCCCCGTAGGTGCTCTCTGGGTGTGGTTGTGCTGTGCTCCGTCGATGATACTGTCAATCTTACCAACACGACCGTCGGGCACCGTTGGTCTCCACACCCGAAGCCGAGGAGAAGTTTAGCTTTACGAGAGAGCCCTTGCCTTTCGGTTGCCCGTCTCCGGAAGAGCCCTTCTGCCGAAGGTAAGAACAAGGCAACATGGGTACCTGCGGCCCACTCCACAGGACGACCCTACAGAAGTGGCACCGTATCAAACTTTAGAGACTCATCTCAACTGCAGATGTCCATTCAGCTGTCTAATCGCGCGACTTTGGATGATGGAACGTTCCTAGATTGCGCCAAACTCGATTACCAACGAACGAGTCCGGCCCGCGGTCCTTGGCCCGGTCTTCCATTCTGGGACAAGGACTTCCATCGGGACTGGTAGCCATCGAAATTGCAGTGAGTGATACGATCAACGCGCACCTTGTGATGATGAGGAGATTTGGCGCCCGCTGGGAAAGTTTTGGAAATTGCGCCGGTATTCCTTTTTTCCTCTCAGCTGACTCGCGGGACACTTCGGGGGGGGAACACGACTCACTCAGGGGGCCCCGCGGGGTAGAGTCCCGTGTGCGGTTTTCTTTCGTAAATGAGCTTAAGCGATAATGATTAAAAGTTTCGTAATGAAATCACCCTTTCACGGGGTTTGATTGCGTCGCGATGCTAAAGGAGGGTGTCGGCCAAGGAGTGGGTTGAAGGATCGACTTTCCGGCGTACTTCATTTGATTTAGGTTTTGGGGCAAATTAAGCTGATCTAATGGAATCGTTTCCCAAGAGGAGCTCGAAATTTCCCAAGCGAGCTTGGCTTAATTATCGAGGCCCAGATTGGTGCCTCCGTTGAGGGCTTATAAAACTTAGAGCGATTTGTGGGTTCGGCTTCTACTTTCGCGTTCGCGCAGGACTTTTTCAATCTTTTGGATATAACATTTCAATCTTCCAGATTTATTTGCAATCAGTTATGTAGCATTCGGAAGGACCTTTCACTGTTTGTTTCATTTCTTTATGGCGTTACTGTACACTCTCAGGTCAACGAGTCCATTCCAACCTAATCTTATGCACATAACCATTTGCGAAACTTTTGCCCAATCCTCTAGAGCCTCCTTCTGCGTGTTATGGAGCCTCGAGCAACGAGCCTCTCAAGAAAATACTACCGAACGAAACGACCGTTTGCTGTCGATACGGCATAACCGATTATCCTGCCGGCTGACGGGCCCTTCGCTGGGTGACTGGAGAATACCCAGCCGGTCGTGATTCGGATTCGAATACGCACAACGCAACCACGCACGGCACGGGTGGCGTGACGGAGCAATATTAGGAGCGTTTGCCAAATGTCCCACGAGACCGCCATCGGTTTGCTCACTCTGGCGCTCGGAGGTTTGTGATTCAGCATAATTCTAGCATACTAATGGGGGGTGCGGACTTGCCGCGAAAGAGCAGTCTCTGGAGTGGCCAATAAAATCGCGAATTTGCTTAAGCCGCATGGTTTTGACTTCGCCGAGTGTACTCGTTCACGTACAGAACGCGGGTTTGTTTCCTCTTTATGCTCTGCTGGGTGTTTTGGGAAGCAACATTTAGAAAGCATAAATTTTTCGGGCCATTTCGAACACTTTTATAGTGAAGTGCGTTCATCGCGCGTAAATATTGGTTGATTGATTTGACTCCTGATCCGGTAAGTGGGTTGGTCTGCATCAGCATTGCGTCCGAACCGTAACGCCCAAAGTAACGTGTTGCACTGGCGCCGTTCGCACATTCTGAACAGGTTCGCCAAAGTATTTGCCTGCAAACTTCCGGTCGGAGCGTGCGGACTGCAGCTGAAGAAGGTTCAAACGTCGAGCGCGTTCGCGTATCACGTATATCACGTTTCGGAAAGTATTTTCCCCGAGTTCCCGAGTCCTGGCCACCACTTGCTGCGGTGCGGAATGTTTGCCCAGCGTGCCTTCGGACCGGGTTGCGCGAAAAACACAACCGACTTTCGTGCCACGCCAATGAAGGTAATGAACCAACGGGGGCGGGGGTGGCAAAAAATGGGACGATAGCCACCCACTTCCGGGTGTGGTCCGTGCACTGCACCGGTTACTTGTTGCCGTGGCTCAGTTATGCGGGTTGCATTAGCCGTCCGTCTCGAATTACATTCGATGCCAGTGGTCGGACATAGCAAAGAAACGAAAAAAACTTGTGAAACCCATAAATTGGTGCAATTGGTGGCGGAATTTAGTTGCCGCTTTCGTGGAAGCGGTTTTTGTCGCTTTTATGCTCTTTGGTCCCACGGTACACTTTTGCATGTTTGCTTTTCACCGATTGCCGGTTGCTACTGGGAATGGTAGTCGGGCACGTGACCCTCCAGGTAGAGCCAGTGACAAACTGCTTCAGGCAGCTGATTCATTAGACACTAACTTGGGAAGTAATTTACAGTCATTTTTTAATTGGGTTTTTGAACTTTTCAAAAGCACAGGACATGAACTTGATACCAACACGGGTACCCTTTCGATGGTATCGCGCTGGTGCGCCCTATATATTGTTTTATCGGGCAAAATTAGATTAGAGTGTTTGAAATTTTGGTTCTTCAGTAGATTGAACATGCAATTCTAGACGTTTTATACGTATCAATGTTCAAACTGCGGATCATTGAAGCTTGTTTGGGAAAGTTATAAAGTGAGGAAAAAAATGTTTTAAATTACATTAAAACAAAGTTGGATCATTTAATATAGGAAGTTAGATAATTTATCAACTTTTTGAAGCAAATCGTTTATATTGGGAATTTATTATTCCGATTTTCCATGCGTTAATTTGTCATTTTTTTTAATTTTTTTGCACAGCAGAATTTTTAAGTTCGGACCCACAGCTGTCATATTCATTCAATAGCCCAATATTTGTTTACTTCTTCTGATAGCTCATAGTTATATTATACGAAAATGATTTCTCAAGAAGCGTTCCCAGTTAATTTATTAATTTGCCCACAGCTTACATTAAAACATGTTTAAAGCCCTCATTTATTTTCGCGGGGATCCGGGCGGCGAATCTCAACAGCAAAGCTTTATTTATGATATCTAAAAGGGCACCAAAAATTGATTGTTAGAATTTATGGGATAAGCTAAGAATGATTACGATAATAATAATGTAATTAAAAAATGCCCTGCATCACTCTCTATTGTATATTGTTTCTCCCAAAATAGGATCTTGTAATTATTTTTTTGCATCACTCCCCAACGTATCCCATTCAGGATGGTGGCGCTCGCGAAAGGGGAGGCCATTCCGCAGAATGGCAACCACCCGCTAGGGATGCTGGAGAGCGCCGACTGTACAGCATGCAGCCGAGAGTCATAAAATGTACGAGGGAAATTGCATTTCTCTTCTGCTTATGCTTCCGTTGGGTCTGCCTCAACCCCAGACCGGGTCTGTTCGGCCGTTCGGCCTTGTGCATATGCTTCGTCCTCGTGTGATGACGCGCGTACACTTGAACCGACGTCATCGATGTGCAGTGCGGTGCAGCGCTTTAGGTTCCCGTGCTTTTTTTGTTGCTTCGTTGGGTCTTCCCAGTCTAGAGCCCACATGGCCTTCGTCTGGAACGCTTCGGGAGAACTGGGCCAGGATGTGACGCCAGACGGCAGGATACGGGCAGCAGCTGCTGGTGCCCGGCAGCGAGGAGTTCCATGCCTGGGGAAAGCGTGGACCATGCGCACTCTTTCTTGGCGTTGGCGCGTATCCTTCGCAACATCAACAAATCGCTCAGCGGGGAGGAACTCACGAAAGCTGCACCGTACGGCACCAACACCACTTCGACCGGGCGGCGGGGGGACGAGCGAAAGTTCACGTTCAAGGCTCACGCCGTGTCTCGCTTCTGATGGATGTGGTCGTTTCTATAGTTCGTGCCTTCGGCACCTGCGTCGCTTCTCACCTAGCGATAGCGTTGGCGCGGTATTTGGACTCACCGCACCAACACCAGCGCAACACCAGCCAGGAGCTAAATTTAGTCCCGACCTCGTGTTCGCGGGCTGCGCCCCCGTGTGTGTGTGTGTGTCTGATTGTGCTTTTGGGGGGTGTGTTAAGGATAAGGTCTCGGTGTGTGGGAATCACAGCAGCAGCATCGGTCTGAGTGCGGAAGTGTTTAAATTTAGAACGCTCGCTCCAGGAGCAAGGACAGTCGTGTCTCTCGGGCCTTTGTTGGCTTCCGCCGCCAGGTGGGCGGTGGGCCGCACATCCTGGAGGCACGCGAGTGTCTGTGAGTGACAGCACGAGACTGAATGAGACTGTGGCCGGAACGGAAGTGTCCTTTGCCTCGCAGAACAGAGCCAACGTGGATTGGGTTCACCGAGGTACACTACTGTCAAGAATTTGGAGTAGTTGAGGAAATTGTTGTACTTTTTTGGAAGGAAACATAGGAAACTTTTAGACAATTTTCTAAGCATTGCATCAATATCCTGCTAAGGGTCCTATCCGGGTTTTGACCATTCGGACAGTGCTCAGCCCACAGTTCGCTCGCCAACACGCGGACTCCCCAAAAGGCACTACCGCCCACGATCCGTCGGAACTCACGCACCAGAGTGTGTGGGTGTAACCGTGTGTGTGGCTCCAACGCCCATGTGTGGGTGACTGGTGGAGCCTTCGATTCAGAGCTTTCGCGCGGTCCGAGCAAGCGGCCAGTTCAGTTGCACATCGTCTTCCGTTCGCATCGCTTCGCAAATCACTCGGAATCGCGGACTCGCGGACCGAGCAGCAATACACGCAGCGAGAGTGAGTGAGAGAGCGGTGACGAGTGAGTGAAAGAAAACACGGTCAACCACAACTCCCCCCCGGGGGTGGGCAGCAAGCAGCCAGCCAGCCAGCCAGGGGGCCCTACCGTAGAGCCACCACGAGGTGGCCGTGGCGTGATTTCCCGTCGACTTCGAGCCGACTTCGAGAGTGAGTTAACCCAAAATTTCCGGACCCGGATCTTCGCTGCTTCCGAATCGAACGGTGTCTGCGTGCGTGCGTCCGTGTATGTGTGTTGTCCTTTCCACAGTCGCCAAAAGCGAGCGAGCAAAAAAAAAAGGGCATGACAGGAAAACGCACGGAATCCTCTCGCCAATAGGCCTCCACGGGGCCGTGTGTATTGGCAGATCACGTGAAGTTGAGCGCGCTCACCAGCACCACCACGCTCCTGTTGGTTTGTCTCACTGCTCACTTCTCACGGCTCACTCAGGCGTCTCAGGAGCGCGAGTTGGCTTTCGTTCGGTTGCTGCCATATCCACTGCCCAGCGGTGGTCCCGCTCTTTGCATGGTTTTCCCGGGCGGTGGTGGGGGCGATACAAGTGGTTGTTGTTAGTGTTGCAGCATCGTGCGTAGGTTCCACGGTCTTCATCCTGCGTGTGGGTGGCAGGTCGGTCGGCATCGGTAGACGGCACGGCGACGGCTCTTGGATCCGCGTGGAAGGCGGATCGGTCTCCTGCGGTGAATCGGAGGAAAGAAAAGGAAGTGTAGAAGTGAAAAGTGAAAGTTTCAGCAGTGCCAAAAACGTCGATGAAAAATAATGTTGGAAAATCCCCAGACATGACCCGGGAACCTGCTCCTGGAACACGGTGTGTGTGCTTCTCTACGCTTCGCGACCAGTGTCCTGGCGAGGGTAATCTGTTGATCCTGTCCTGCGGAGGCCGCCCAGGACAGCCCCGTGCCGTTGGCGATGCTTGCCAATGGTACCCAAGCGTCGGGGCGTCTTCTCGTTCACAACAGGGATAGGTCGTTTAGGTCCTGCAGGATTGGGAAATTTTTGAAATATCCTTACCAAAACTCGGAGCCACCTTAAAGCCGTGTTGGTCGGGCTACATGTTGGCGTTGTTTCTCGCCAATCTCTTCACCTAGCCAAGCCAAGGCATTTCGAGCGAAAGTGCCTGCGGTTATTCGGCTATGGTGTTTCCTCTTCTTCCCACTCTGGTTGGCGTTCGCTTTCGTGCGCGCACACCCACGCAAAGGGCGCGTCGGAAAATCCCACCCCACGTGGCACGATACATCATCTCCCGCAGATGACGATGGTGGTTGTGGCTGTTGTTGTTTCCGAATTTTCCACCTCTTTTTCGGGGCCAACACGGGCGCTTGTGTGTGTTATTATTATTTTCCTCTCGTGTGGATGTTTGTCGTCGCTTCGGTTTCGGTCTGCGTAAAGGCGGGAATTGCCAAGCAGCGTGGCAGAAAACGTGGTTTCCGATGGGAGGCACAACTCCGGCCAACAGGCGGCCTTGTGGTCGCGCCGTTTCGCAGGTGTCCTCCCACAGGCCTCCTTCGTGCGAGTGTGCGTACGCCAGTGTCGGGGGGCCAACATATCATCGGCTGGTCGATACATGAATAATCGATGCTAGCTGACGATGGGCCTGCAGGTCTGCTGGGCCGGCGACCCGATAACGGGCCGAAGATTAATGTCCTTTAAATTGTCGGCACGGCGTGCAGTTGACGGGACTCTTTGCGCTGTGGTGGTGGTTGAAGAAAATGTGGCCGCTGCCGATGCTAAGATGCTACCCCGTCGGTGGGTGTTGGGCCGTGTAAAATAAATGGTCCCGAACAGTGACGAATGTTGGTGTCGGTAGCTAAGGGAAGCTGAGCCCGGCCGGTGCCATGATTGGAAGCAATTTAGCTAAATCGTGTTCCGATCATTTAATAATGATCTATGGCATTGATGGGAGGCGGGGGAAGTATGCTGCCCGTGAGGTTGCAATCGACAGCGAGGCGTGTCAGATTGCACGGAAGAGAGCGAAAATTTACCGTTCTTGTGCCTTGTTTGATTTTTTTATCAGTTTTCGTTTACCATACAACTGTAAGGTCTGTTTGTAGATAGGTACTAATGGACCCTTTCGACTAGATTAGTCAAAGTATTTCCATTTAGTATGTTAGAGCTTTAAATTTACTAAAGCATTGCTCAAATATTAAAAGCAGAGTGTCAAATGTGTAAATTCGATATCGAGTCCATTAAGGTCAAGTCGCTCGGTGAAAGTATTTTAAATCGAGTTGAAATTGATAAAATGTTAATGTTAATCCCATAAGCAGTCACAATTATGCGCAGAATAAAGTAGTAAATTGGAGAAAGATATTTGCTGTTAAGTTGGGCGTTATGTGCGGTGAAGTCAGCCTAATTATTGAAGACATTACCTTTATCCTAGCATGTAAACGATTTCCGCTTGATTGTCCATTCTGCAACTCAAGTACCGGGAAAGTACCGGGACAAAATTATAAGGCTTTATGTAAGGAACAGGACAAACTGGAACATTCTGCGCCAATCACTTTGTTTTTATAGTCACTTTGTAAGTGATTTAAACAGTGATCATTGATTCGTTAGTGACTTGATTCGCGCGGGTGGTCTAAGCGATTGTCGTTGCTTTAAATCGATCTTCTAAAAAACTTCGATTATAGTTTCTGTTTATTTAATTTCTTTCTGTTTCATTATTATTTCCATTGCACGAGAACTCGATTGTCCAGGTGCCCGAGTTTATCGAGACTATTTCTGCTTAGAATGTTGTTAGTAGAGTTCTTGTTTGAGCCTTTGAACTTCATACTGGTGACGGTGGTTGAAGAGTCACCGTGGGTCTTCGCTAAGGACGCAAGTAGTGAGCACCGGTTATAAAAATCGTGGTCCACAAAGGACACGGTGGATGCGCATCGCTGCCAGTAGTCATTCAATCAGCGAGCGGGCATTGTGTGCGTTTGGTCCGCAACGTAACCGTTGTTTAGATTTACCGGCGATTTAGAACCAAGCCAACCGATCCCTCGACGCCAGCCGATGAAAGCCGCATCCCTTTTCTTACCTATCTACTTTCTTCGATGGAACGGCGCAATCTGAGAAGCTCGATAGTGGATCACTTCCCACCGGCGTTGAGAGTTTCCAAGTGAACGGTGTACAGTGTGCTGGTCCCACTTCCGTAACGCCGCGTGAAGTGCGTTCCGTGAAAACCGGAAGCAAGGCGGTTGATAGCGAAAAGGGGGTGTACCGATAGTGTGTGTGCTTGGTGTGCTTGTATCGGAATTCCACGTGTCGGAAGGTGTAGCACAATGAACGAGAAGAGCTACTTCGAGCGCAGTGTAAGCGTCAGTGCGAGTGATGATATTGGGCGTCGGATCGCTGCCAAAGGCGCTGGTGGTGGTGGTGGTGTTTCCGGTGGTGGGAACCGGAAAAGTGCCTCGTTCGATGTGGACCGCCGCCGCCGCCAGGGACCGGATGTGGGGGACGGACCGCCGGCCCCCAGTGGGCCAGTGGCCAGTGGTAGCTCTGCAGCCGTCGGTGGCATTCGAAGGCGAAGCAGCAGCAACAGTTCCGTCCACCGGAGATCGCAGCCCAAAGTGTGTATTTAGCGATGCTTTCGATGTCGTAGTGTGCGTCGGGGCGTGTGCTCCGCTGCTACGGTGGCTACTGCTTGTGGCTTCTTCCTAGACACGCACCGCATTCGCTCTTCACTACGCCAGTGCTGCCAGACCACCTTCTTAGTGGCAGGTCTTAGACCTAGCCCACCGTGTGTGTACAGAGCTCTTGTCACCATCAACATCCGGTCTTGTTCACGTCACTCCGGGAACCGCTACCAAAACCCTTTCTTCATGCTTCTCTATCTCTCTCTATCTCTTTTTCGCACACCTGCCAGAAGGCAAACTTCTTTCGCTTAGCGCTAGAGCTCCTTCTGCTCGTTGGGTTCCTTCTTTGCATTGCTTCATTTCACTCGCTGCTGGATTACTTCACCCTATGGTAGACTCTTCCGGTGCACTACACTCGCGTGGCGTCTCAGCCGTCAGTTGTGTAGCCCCAAAATCACCGCAAGTCTCCTGTCATCCTGGAAGCGGCAATCTCTGCAGCGTGCACCTGCTTACCAGGGCCATGGCTAAAAGGCTTGAAATGTTGTTGTTGGCGGAAAGGATACGTTGCACCTTGAGCTTAAAGCAATATAAGTTCACGGCAGGGCTGTGCATTCCACATGCTCCAGATGCTGAGCTAAAGGAATAAAGGGCAACACCGTACGGTTTCTAGCTTCGCTGTTCGGGGAAAAAGAAACATTAATCCATGCTCCATGCAATCACTGTGCTCGGTGGCATTGTTTCCGTTTGGCTGGAGTTGGGTTGAGTTGCGACAACATAAAAGGTGGACTGAGGTTGATGCGCTTTGCAATGTAGAGATAAATTAATGTCACATGCTCGCGTGGCACATGTGTCTGGTGAGGAATTAATTTCACTTTCAATGACGGCAACCGGAATTATTTGTGTCTTTGCCGTGTTGGAGCAGGAAACGTCTTGTATAATAATTTTGGTGACTATATTTGCATATTTTATTTGTGTTATCATGTGCTGGAATAGCACTTGAAATAAATAAGACATGATTGAAAAGAAAAATACCAAAGTCTTAATGTTATAAGCAAATTATTTCTTATAGCATTTCGAGCATAAAAGAAATTATTTATTATTTATTAATTATTTATCAGTCATAGCGGCCCAATTAAAATCATAAAATAGCCAATTATAATTGCCATGTTTGGTTTATGTTCAGCTTCATTCAATATGACCACCAAATAGAAAGGAGCCACGGTTGTGTAAGAGTAATTCTTGCGTTGTCCAAAGCACAAAAACTTCCCGCTTTTGTGACACACTTCTTAGAAAAAACCACGACAATATTTGTTAATTAAAGAATGCTCATCTAACCAATTGCAACGGATCCGGTGTATCGGTGCCGCGGTGCTTCTGAAGACGTTCGTTACACTTCGCGGAAAGCTCCATAAACCACCGACAATACTTGTCATCGTACACCGTCCACGGGATAATTAAGGACATTCAGCGAAATAGCACGTCGTCGTCGGCGGCGACGAGAAGTCGTACGAATTTGCTCACGTCGGCTCCCACAATCGGCCCACCAACACGTGTCCGGAACGTGCACACTTTTGCACCTGTTTTTATTACGTGCTTTCGGTTCGCCGTTTCTTTCGGAAGCCTACGGCACCATCGAGTGCTGGGCGAGTGGTACTCGTCTATGTTGCCGCCATTGTTGGCCGCTCAATAACCCGCTGGGGTAGTGGTGGCCGGGTCTAAGACACTGCCGACTTCCCCGGCCGCCGTCGCAGGTGACCGTTTGAAGCGAAGTGGTGGCTTTAATTGAATTTATGCTGGAAACGTGTAAGGTTTATTAGGCGCAACGTGCTATACTCATTAGCAGTAGCCGCGCATCGTCCCCTAATGTTGTCGTCCACCCCCCGATCGATGAACACGCTTCCTTCGCAACACTTTCGCAACACACCGACCGCACCTTAACGATTGTTTCGACACCGATTCGACGCACACGGCAATGGGCGATAATAAATTACCCAACCCAACCGGCAACTCGGTGTACGGCTCGGGCCCGGATTCGTTTCGATCCCTCATGCAAATTAGTGAACCGAAATTTTGATTCCACTCCGACGCTCCTGGACCTGTTGACGGACGGACGAATCTGGCTGAGGGATGATTTTATGCCATCATGGTGAGGGCCGAAAAAATCACTCTCAAACCTCTAAAACCGATTCGCCCGGTGCACGCTTTCTTCGGAGTGTCTTGGCCGCTGGCCGGATGCCGGCGAGTGCGTCCCTAATGGTAGCGTGTCGAGGCGATGGCCCAGAACGGTTCGGCTCAAGTGAGCTTAATTCATCATTCACGGTGTAGTAATTCGATGATTGATGATGAGGCGCTGCTGCTGTGGTGTACGGATGCATGCTGGACTGGCCAGAAAGGCGCTTGGGCTGGACTTTGAATGGGTTACGCCGCACGGCCGATAACTTGATTAGTGGACACCGAGTAAGGTTCTGGGCACACGCTGCCGCTTGGCGCATAGTTGCTAGTCGCTAATTACCTTTCTTTCGTTACTTTGTTCTCCTCTTTTGGTGTGTGCTAAAACGGACGTCACGGGCGAGAAGGTACTTCTGGTTCTCATTTAGTCCGTAAATTCTGGCTGAAGAAAATTAAAATGTGTCCAACAGGCAATAAAAGACGAGAATTGAATTTAAAATCCAATTGTTCGGGAACGGGAAAAGTTTTGATTGCCAACTTTTCTTTCTCGTTTCACATTTTTAGAGCAAGGACATTTACATTTTCACAGAGCGACCCATTTTCATTATTTTCCCATTACGTGCAAAATTTATAGTCATGATTTTGTCCGTTTTTTTCTGCAAGTTTCGTTGCTGACCTTTCAACCTCGATCGAGCGTTGAGTTTTTCAGAACTACATTCGTGAATTGTAGTTGGGCAATATATTTTAAACCTCTCGTAAAATTTTCGTTACTTTTGCTCATAAATTATAAAGATTCCTCATTCATCACTTCTGCTGACTGCTGGACGCTTAGGCCTTTTTGAAAATTGTATGGTAAAAGCGACAGCACTTTAAGCAACTCCGAGGTAGAGACTCCGAGCTCTATGCTGCAGTAGAGCAAACAATTAATAATCACATTGTTGCGGTTTCGTGTCACCAACTTGCTTCTTCTAATCGCAAACAAACCCTGGCAGGCCCTCTCACCCCGCGCGATGACTGCGGAAAGTGGCGAAAAGAAAAAAGGGGTAAAAAAGACGGAAACTGACGGGGTTTCCATGCTCAACCGTCGCACAGTCCGCGCCATATGGAGTGTGGCGCGTATGTGGGCCACCGGTCCGTTGCGGTGAACGACTGTGCCCTGCTTCTTTGGTCCCTCTTTCTCACTGTGTCATCGACAACACGGGATCCTGGGGCGAACCTTGCCCGGTCGGAGTCAATATTGACTGAAGTGATACAACGATTGCAGTGGCCCGGGTTTATGCGAGCATATTTCTCATGCTGCTGCCAACCGCACGCAGTGAAATTTGCTTCCTACCCACACACACTTACAATCGAAGGAGAATCCTGAGGGTTGCACGGGGGTAAGCAAATAGAAGGAAAAAAACGACGAGGGACAGCAAAATCCGTCTTGTCTCCGTACGAGGGGACGGACAAAAATGGGGAAATAAAATATAGATTAAGAAAGGTCCTTCGGCGGGGGGGAGCGGCGCACAGCGGCAGGGTGGTAGACTCTTTTGTTCGCTTTACACAGGAAGCCAGGAACCGTGAACCTGACAGGGCCGAGAGTCCTGGTGTAGCCGGACCTACAACTCCCATCATCATCATTATCGTCATGAGCATTGTTCGTCATTCGGATCCACTCGAGGTGGTGTGCACCACGTTTCCGGCGGCCACCTGGATTTCCCCGGGGTGGACCAGCCGGCCCGCCCGGACAGCAAAGAGCGTTCGTCCGAGAACCGGGCCAGGCGTGGTGAAAAGAGCGTCCCAAGCCTCCATCGTGTGCGCCTTCCGCTCTACTTGCGATTAAGAAATAATATCGAATGAATAAGATATAATCTGAGGGTGTGCCCGGGGGTTGGCTCAAGCGGGCTCCGGCCGGTGTTGCAAAAATCTTATGAATAGTTGATAAATTTCACCCGACATCTGAAGGCGCGAGCAGGCTCGAGCATACCCCGGCTGACACGTGCCCGTTCTCCCTTCGGGAGGCACGACGCCTCGGGAGAATTTCGTCTGCGGTTCGGTCCCTCGAGCCTCCTGCCACGTGGTGCTCGTGATTTCGATAACGGACGGTCGGAGGAGGTGGTTCCGGTATCAGTCGTGTTTCGTTCTTTGCCAGCTCCAGGACGCTCCTCGACGCGCTGATTGCTGATGCGGTTCCGCGCACTCATAATGGCACACAATTACTGTGGTGTGCCCCGACCAATGCCTCGCTTTGCATTTGAAAAGGCACTGCAACGGTCGGTCCATCTTGTCGCTCGGTTGGATTCACATCGAGTTCTTGATTGGCGTCTGGAGAACGGTGGCTCTTTATTAGGTTTACCCCACCCGAGGGATAAGGAATTCCTTTTGACGGCGTACAGAATGGGATGTTTAATGCGAGGCACAGTAATTTCGCATCGTGCTCTGGCTGGCAAAGTAATCTACGTTTAATCATCTATTAATATACAAAGTCACAAACGAGGTGCTTGAATGTAGTGGGAATTTACAACAAAGCAAAAGCAAAAACTTCAACGTGCCAATTTCCTGCGATTTATGCTAATTCATTCGGCGGAGTTCAACAGTTCATTACGAGGAATTAAAATTATTATGCAAAACGCTTACGAGCACGTGTTGCGGGTGGTTTAAAATCCTCCGCGCTCCACCCGTCGCTTCATCATTCATCTCGCAGGATCTCGATCCGAGATTAGATAACCGAACCCAGACTCCGCTCGCTACGCACCGTGAGCTTCGGGGGGGAATAAAAATCCAACCACGGCCCGCGGCCCATAATAGATTTCACTCCTGGCATCTGTTGCCAGCCGGAAGGACTCTGTCATCTATCGCAACAAATGGAATTGAAATCTTGATTCCGTGTTTTGTCTGGTGAACTGATGCTTTTGGTGAATGATCGGCTTTTACGACCGAGGTTGGGTCGCCTGGGCTCCGGCTTCGGGATTTTCCATTTTGCCCGGGTTATTCGTGCCATGATCATCATCATCGCAATCGAAGCCCGGCTTTTGAATGCTAATCATCTCACTCACGGGCGTCTTAGCGGCGGATTAGTGCCGCTGCGGACCATAGTATCCAATTTTGCATCAGCCACCTGGCGTCTCCATCGGCTGGATGGAGGCGCCTGGTGTCGCGGATGTCTTACGCGAAGCAGCGCGACCGTACCACCGTACCGGACAGCCAGAAGTATCCAATTAGTGCGAGGCCACCGGCATTGGCGTGTTGGTCGGAGAATGGCCCAGAATCGAACGCCGAGGGGGCGCAAACTTTGTTTACTTCCTACGTAAAAGAAGCCCCACGTTGTGTGGGGCATCTGGGCGCGAGCGAAAAGGGCTGTGACATAACGCGCAAGGCGGCCCCGAATCGAACGTTAGGTCACGGCAAGCTACCGCGATGCGATTAGCTAAACGATGCCAGAGAATCGGAAGGATTTGTCTTGACAGTTTGACACAGGATTAGGAACCATCTCGTGCGGGGCTCGGACCGAGCCACGGGTCCTTCACCTAGTTCGGGGCAGTGTTTTTTCTTCTCCCGTCGCTTTATCCAAAAGAACGCGCCGGTTAGGCAATGGATTGGAATTACGTTACATTGCCCATCCTTTTTCGTCATGGGACGGGCGAGGGCGACGACCATTTGCTGGTGGTCATTTGCATAATTTCGAATCGAAGCTTAGGGGGTGGTAAAAAGCTCGTGCCACGTGTTAGGAAGCACCTTCACTACCCAGCGTTCTGACCCACCATTCGCTACGTCGGTATTGATCCGTCAAGGTTGACACAGTGTTCGGGGCGTGCGCGTCGTAGCCGAACGGCGTAAGGCAACACTGTACTATAATTCAATATTACCCGTGGCGCGGGCATATGAATGCTGCCAGTTATTGGCACGGGAGGACCATTGTTAATGCGCCCAGCGATTGTTACGCAAGGCTCTCGAGCGTCGGGTTGTTATTAATAAAACTTGTCTGTTTAGTCAAATAGCCTCGAACCTTGCCTTCTAATGTGGCAGATCAAGTTTGATTTTGATGAATGAAATTGGTTTACCTGTCCTCATTTATTGTTTTTTTTTTTTGAAAATATACCATTTATTGGTGCATTTTTGTAATGCTTGTTCTCTTTTTTACAGTCGTTCACAGCCCATTGGCCCAGCATCGTTAACATAATGATCACTATCGGTGGCGTTACTTTCGCTTATTGTTTCATTTCATCCTCAAACACAATTACGACACGGCCACGGTTTAAGGGCTCAGTTTCACCGTCCGTATCATTTGCGTACCGTACGACGGTATCTCTTTTGTTTTATCTTCCCACGTCATTTATCGTTAGTGAAAACAATTTCCTAGATGAGCCGGTGGGAAAGCGCTTACTCACCGCCAGCCAGTCAGCCAGCCAACCCACCGTTACCGCAGCGTGGAACGGATCGGAAAATTCGGTCCACACCGCCGCGGTAGACGCGGCTCGGGTAGCATAATCGATTAGTCACGCTTTTCATCAATGTTTCGCATTCCTCGCGGGAAAGCATCGTCTTTATTTCCCGCCGGCTCGAACGAGAGCGACAGGGTGGAAGGTCGCAAAGTATGCGCGTAATCGTATCGCTTTCGATTATCAGCAGCAAATGATTTTCCCATTCCGTTCCGGTGGTTAGGCCCTTTTTCGGTGGGGCGGAGGTCGAGTGTCGAGTGGGCGATTTGTTACAATTTTTCCCCTGGGCTGTTGTTGGCGGGTGGAGCCTCATTTTCCAACTGCCCGGGCTCGCGCATCATCCGGCACTTTGAGCGTCGCACTTCATCAACCAGCAAATGGGCGTACGACGCCGTGTAGCGCTCGAAGACAACCTACGAGTGGTCTCGGAATTTGGTCTCGATTGTGGCGAGAGGGAGATGCAGAGAGCATAAAACAACAGTAACGATGAGATTCAAATTTGCTTCCACCCGCGCAGTGATGCTGCGCGAAAGTGTTTCGGAATTGATTTCGTAGCCATTCCAGGAGGCACCAGAAACACGGCCAAGCAATTGAAACATGAATCCAAATGGCTTTGTGATGACTCTTTCTCCGGTATCCTTCCGGCAAAGTCCTCCTGCGGTTTCCGTTGGAGGACTGGACGGCCACAATGAAAAAGTGAAAAAGCATCCAAAGCTAATCGATTTTCTATCTCCACAATGGTCTATCGGTTTTTTGGCCAGAAAATTTGCTTGCAAATGCCGCGGACCGCCGACGGTGGTTTGCACGGTAGTTCGCCCACGGGAGATGTTTGTGTTTTATTTTCCTCTCTTATTTGGTCGCCAAAATTTTCTTTCGGCGTCCGATTTTTTTCTGTTGCGAGTGCCACAACAAGGAAAGTAATTTTTCAACGCCACACGGAGGGAAAGTATTTCCATTTTCCATTTTTTCTTTCAAGCCACACAAACGACAAATCCGGGGCCGGGGACTCGGTTTGGCACTTTGTGGCGATTGTTGAGCGTTAGCGACTCGCGCACTTGACACAATAAGAAGCTTTTAGCAGTGTTGTGCACTCGGTTCTGTCCAGTGATGGTGGTCGAAAACGGTGGCAGATCATTTGAATTATATATTAAAGTACTTCGCTTTGCAAGCATCAAGCATGGGGCAACAAAATGAGGAATTAGCTTAAGATGAACGTTTTCAAATTAATTCGTTTTTATCTGCGCTGGTTTGTAGAATTTACAACGTTCGTTCCAATGCATCTCACATAGATAATATGAACAAACAAATCATTTCTAAGATTAAAAACCTATTCCAACCATTCAGAAGAACTGCTTCCAGACGGTAGCTGTAGCTTTGTTAGCATTCTGCAGTTTTTTTGCTCTTTCTTGAGTAGCATCACCACCTCACGGTACTCGGCCATCCTGTTTCTTGTGCTGCATCTGCTTCTGACATCGATTCTATCTCTTAGACTGGGCGTGAAAAGCTTTTACGTCCTATTGTCCTGGTCCTAACGCAAAAGCACCAGACCAGTGTAGTTTGGTGCAGAAAACCGCTGGAATATCGAAACAAAACCGTAATTGGGGAAAAAAGCCTCCCTGGTCTTTGTCGCTATGTACGCTGGTCTTGGGTGGGCACATTATTTCGCAATAAGGACGTTTGCTCGGTAGCAAACGCAAATTCGGGGTGGATTTACAAAAGAAGCGAAACAAGATAAGGCTCATTGTGGGATATACGAACGAGGCAACCGCGCACGTCCGGAGGAAAATCCGAAGGACACCGGAAAATGGAGCGAATGTTTGAACAGAATGTGTGTATCGTTAATTGAATTTCTCCATTCACGGGGTTTAATGTACATACATTAGGCAAAGCGCTATTCATTAAAAAAATACCGATAAGGGAATCTTGCAGGAACCGAGTGGCGTTGGTGTTTCAGGAAAACTTCCAGTTTTTAATTCAATTTCTTCGCCTTATGGAATATTCAATACTGCCGCAGGCAAATGGCATATGAAGTGGAGTTAATTAACATAGAAAGTTTTCCGGTGTGTGCTTTGGCCGACACACGTGTCGAGTTTTTGTCCAGCGCGATCCGAAAGGCAAAAGTTTTCCGAACAAACCATTCGAACTTGGAGTTTGCGTATCGACGGGAATTTAATTTGCGTTAGAATGTTGCTCCTGATATATTCCTTCTATTTTTGGTAAACGGAATAGAGAAACTTCTATCCCGGGTTTAAAGCCAACGTTCTGCGCCACAAATTCAAGGAGTAGGATAAATTGGGAGACTGAAAGATTCTCTCTATTTTCTGTGTGGCCAAGGCCAGGAAACGTGACGAAAATGGTTTGCCATTAAGGATTTTCAGTTTTCCACCCTGCTCGTTGCTTCGCAGGGAAAGAGTTGCAATTTGGCCAGCCAAGAACCTCTCGGACGACTCCCGTTTGTTTTTTGCTCTGGTAATCTGTTGACTCTCGCTCCCTGCGGTTGCTATCAGACGGCGTCGACGAGCAGGGAGCGTTCATGTTTGTGAAAAATGTGATAATAAATTGGGTGAAACGTTATTAGTATAACATAGTGCCAATCATTTCAATCCGTTTCACTCGGCACCGGTGTTTGCTTTCTTTCGGCGGCAAATTTGGTGTGTGTTTGACGCTCGTCCGGTGCTCGTGCACACGGAGCATGTAATTGAATGCGCTCCATCATCAGACTTAAATTAGAAAGGTTTTTGAATGCAGACATGCCACACGCCGATATTTTAGTGCACGAATTTTTGATTTGTTGGTTCGATTTTAATCATCTTAATTTGAAAGTTCACCGAGTTGCAATGTTGCTAGAAAACTTTTCATGACGATGCCATGTTTTCCTTATCATGAGCACGAGGAAAGCTTTGAATTATGAATTGAGCTAAAAATTCAAAACTTCCGATGGATCGGATGCAAATCGGAATCCATTAGTGAGCGTGCTAATGGGTAACGAGAAAACTAACAAACTTTGAGGCTGACGCCAGGATCCATCTTGCTAGGATTATCGATCCACTCGGGGTGAGCTGCCCTTCCGTAGCATCACTCTGTCAAGCACGGAAAGTAGTGTAGTTACCGTAACTCCCGGCGACGGATAAGCGACAGCGGGTGATTATTGTTCCTGCGTGACTTCCAGGGCATACCCACAGATTCCGGTCCAGATAGGGGAGCTACAGGAGCAGTAGTAAGCCGAACGATTTGCAGTATCTGTACGCTGTCAGAGTCAATCTCGTTAGCGATTAGTTCTCCGGCTGTCCGTCTCCATCTCAATCAACAGCCGGGGCTTCGGTTGTAAACCGGAACGGAAGACGGAAATTAATTAAACATTATCAAAAGCATAGCCGTCGCCCATCGTTCGGTGCCTGTTGTGGAGCGGAGGATTTTACTTCCTCTTGAAGGATGGAATTTCTACTCGCTCCCCCCGCTGGTGGTGTCGTTCTTGAGGATGGTCCACGTCAAAGCGCGAATCCCGGTACGGTGGCGACGGTCTAAAGGAGACGTCTAATGCGACCCGAGCGATCGGGCACCACCCTAAACTTAATTAATATTTGCACTTGCAATGTCGGAAACCGCTTGAATGCCGGACGGACGGACGGTGTGGAGAGATTTTTCAAGTGGAATTCGGAACTCGAGATAAAATTTAAGACGGCAATGGCATTCTTCTAACGATATCATAATGAGTGGAAGTGAAGAAGAATTTACGATCAACTAGCTGTCCGGTGTGAAGACGCGTTCCACAGTGACCGACCGATCGCGGACAATCGATGTGTTCTTGGAAAACAGATTCAACTGACAGAATCGAAACACCGAATCGAATCGCCCCTTGGAACCTTGAAGTGAAGCAGAATATTCCACCGTTCCGTTTCCGGGGAAATGTAATTCAATTTCCGTGGACGCAAACGACTTTAGGTGTCCTTCAAATTCCGTCAATTCGGCTATCGGTCCTACAGCTTGAGGTAGAATTGATGCACCTATCGTGCGGCTGTGGGACCGTCGAATGATCTCATTTGGCGTTTGGCGTCGCCCAAACGCTGGTCGTACATAAATGGAACGAATCGAATGAAAATCTCAATTGCTTGTAATTGAGTTTCAGCTAATGCAGCCATTGGACTAATTTGGCCCCAAATCGAGCGTCCATTTCTGTGTATGTTTTTTCCTTTATTCAATTGTTGATGCTAATTCATTTCAGTCGCCGACTCAAGGCTAAATAAATGGCACTTTTTTGGACAGAGGACCTTGTTTTAGGTCCTAATACCGTTTGTGTTTGAACACATACACCTAAATACACATTGTATAATCTGGTTGAGCGGTTCCACATGCACCCAGTGCTCGCCGACACCGAAACCGATCCGAGAATGAGGGGAGAAAATAGATCGCTTCGTGCTCGCGCCGTGCACGTCGTTAATTTATTTATTTTACCACCCCGTAGTGCTACAGTCAAGTCACATCAGGCGCTGGAACGGATCGGTGCCGTTATCGGTGAGTTGGAAAATAGCTTCGGCCCGATTCGGCCCGGTGATCAGCATATCATCACACCCTAGCCAGCTAGCTAGCTCGTCCGCCCCAGGCCTTTGCTTTTCACACATCACTAGCAGCGTGGTTTATCGCGTTGCTTGATAGCAGCTGCCACGGGGCTCACGCTGCTCCAGAGGTTGAGCTTTCACGCTGCCATGGTTGGTGTAGGGCATGGTTTTCCACCCCTTTGCTTCGATTGGCCGGGGCGTAAGGCAGGTTTCGCCACTCCCGCCACGAGGCATGCCTGACAAGATAAGACCCTGAATCGGTTCCGTGGCTTTCCGAGCGTTTTGCCTTTGAACTTGAGCTTTAAGGGCACCGAAACCTCGTTCGGAGGTGCGCAATAAGGTTTCGAGCGCGGTCCGGTGCCACTTTACCAAACGTTGATTGGCACGGAATTTGGAGGCTCCGAAATGTGAAGGTTACCCAACTTTTCTGCCCAAACAGGGTAATTATGGGATTAGGAAGCGGACGGGTTTTTGGGTGCCGCCTCGCTTCGGAATACGATAATGATTGGGAAATTCAAACAAAATTATAAATTTTCACTACGTCACGCAATAAATAGTGAAAGGGAACAGACAACGGACAAATAACACGTCCCTGTCGAATGAATCGGGGTCTCTGGTTTTTTTTCTATTGGTTTCGTAACAGTTCGCAGCACTATTTATAATGCCGCTCTGGCGGCTCTGGAAGTGCCATCAGTTTAGTTTAAGCAAATTGAAGGAATAAATTGCCCCACCGAGTGGAATTCGCTATCCGGAAGTAAAGCGGACTACTTCCGGCTTCTAGGTCCGGCTATCGATCGTCGATTCGTTGGTCGTTTCTTGTCCACACCAACCCGTTCGGTGGACGGAAGCACCATCTTGTGGATCAATGTCAGTTGGTCCGGTTGGTCCGGTTTGGTCCGCGCAATGCCGACTGGCAGGTCGTTTGTTATTTCGTTTGCTTTCCCGTACGTCCCGATTGAGTTCTGGCAATGCTAAGTATGAAATATGGTTCCCCGAAGACGTCACTATCCAACGATGCTCGTGGACTCGCCCGTTCCCGAGAGTCGGTCCTAGTTCACGTACAGCGAATGCTCACGGCCTTATTCAACCAATAAATCACTTCCAGTAAGTTGGATGGCGTTAGTGTTTTGGGCTCCCCGAAGCCTCGGATCGAGGCGAGCGTCCGAAACTTTTAGCAGGAAATGTCACAATTGGTTTTTCATAACATTTTACGCTGCCCGGATCGTAAATCTCGTTGACAGACTAACCTGTTACTGGAGTGACTGCGCTTTTAATCCATTACTTGCTCATCTCACTGTTTTCGGGGGTGGCTTTGGCTTGTTTCGGGTGGCTCGGTAATTACCTTACAGTCTGTGCGAAAACACTGAAGTGGAAACTCGTACCCAGCCCGCCCGTCTGGCAATATTGGCCAACCCCACTGCCCGCTGCCAAATGGATTTCGTTTTGCTCCGCAGTCAGATAGGTGATGTTTGCTTTTTGGCAGGAGAACGGAGCAAATGATAACCCTTCTAGAGTTCTGTGCAACAAGCGCGTCGATGGAACCAATCGGAGCTAAATGGGCAGAGAGACACTAGTTTCGAGTTCGAGTGAGCTTCAGCTCACGGTACGAGCTCGGTAAACACTCGCGTCGAATATGGTTCGACGAAGTGCAGATGCCGGTTTGTGTTTCTTTGGCCAAATATTGGCTATCGGATATCGGATCGACGAGCGGAAAGCAACAGTTTCTTGTCATTCCAACCCACAGTCTCTTAAGATCCGGGAGTGTACGTTGTAAATTATCCGTAGTAGTTGCGCTTGTTCTTCACTGCCCGTGCTAATCATTGAGTTTCCCAAGAAGCTGTCAAGCTAGTATCCCAACGGATACATTTTTTTTCTTTTTTCATAGGAAGGGCATGTTTAAATTGTAATTTGTAAAAAGCTATAACACAAACATAATTATTGACAAAAACGTTGATGGATTTCTTTCATTTTGGCGTTATCTTAACATCTTGAGTAGAATCGTAAATTGGTAGTAATTTAAAACTAAATTGATGTAATGCTTCAACTCGTTAACGTCGTAAAATCGCAACATAAAATTTGTGGCGGTACATTGTTTGTTTTGTTATATTTCCTTAATTAAATTTACTTACTAATCAGTAAGAACTAATTTTTTAAAGTACCAGACAGTCTTCTGAACCTTCCATGCAAAATGGACACGGCTTAGAGTCACACGAAGAGTTGCTTGCTTCCGTTTCGACTCGATTTTGGTAATACAATTTGGCCACTGCCTTTCAAATTACTTCCCTGCACCGGACAGGCAATCAAAAACGATGTTAGCCGGCGGAGCGAGTTGGCGAATGTTGGTGACTCTAATGTGAGTTTCTTTGATTGCCCCATCATGTTTAATGGACATCTGGAATTTATGCGGTGCAGCTTAGCACTCCGCTCACGTGCTCCGAGTTCCGAGATGATATGCAGCATCAGACGTCGTCTTCGTCGTCGCCGAAACATTGACTTGATGCAATGCTTTATGTGGTTTTTTCTGCCATCCGGCCTCCGGGTTTACTGTCGGGCATTTTAAGCACCACAACAACTTCGTAACCAATTCCGAAACCGGAGGGGCAGCGCTGACTGAGTTGATCAAAGGACCACAGCGGAGACCATTAAAAGCGAGCCATTTTTCCCACGTGCTGTGTGATCCGCCTGTTTGTTCCGCTACCGATCACGTTCCGGTGTTGAATGCATAACGCTCGCCTTGGGGACGGACCGCCTTCGTACTCGGGTTGGCTCGGGCCTGTGGGCTCGGTGAGGATCGAAAGGAGCGATTGAGTGACGGATTGCGGTGTAGACGAGAACGATGATGGCTCGTGGCTGTCAGGTTTTGATGTTGACACTGTTAACGTGACGTGGGACCTTCGAGCCCTGGGGTGGCGGCAAGGTGGCGATTAATATTTTATTTTCGTATGAAATTTTTAATATTCGATGGAGGGACCGGGCACGTGGACTGGCCGGGCAAAACTAATGATGGATCGGTGTCGTCGTGCGAGGAATCTGAACGCGTACGGTCTCGGTCACGGTGGACGTCTTGGTGGGCCTGTGTCACGACATAAGGATGGAATATTTATTGCGAATGATACGAATTATGATTTCGTTGGAAATACGCTTATGGGAGCGGAATTCGTTTGGAATCACAAAACAACTTTTTGAAGAGCACATCGCAATGTGAACAACAAAATTAGAGCAAAAAGCTTATTTATTTCGTTTCAGAATACGTAATTTTGTGCATACATGTTTAGTTTTGCTGGCGAAACGAAACAGGAGCATCGTATGTGGTGATATGCTAACCAAGCGTAAAAATGCAATCTCTGTGCCCTACATTTTTTTAGGGCCTCAACCTCAACCTGAGAGCCGTAGAAGTGATCTTCCCGCAAGCCCGCTGACTCCTGCACCGCAGTCAGGGCCACAGGTACACAGCTGCTGCAATGTGAAATTCGGATCCTTGACAGTCCCGGACCCGGGCGCTCAACATTTGTGCCGCATCACACGGTAAACAAATTCCTGCACCGGCCCCAGCTGAACTCTGCAGCAACGTGCAGGCACAGGCCCTTTGCTGGACGGCTAATGACTATGCGGAGGGTTGTTGATTTTGCCCTGCCCGGACACACACGGTTACATGGAGGATCGGAGTCGACGGACCGGGAAAGATTTGTGCAGTTGGAAAACACACGCTAGTCACAGCAACCCAAACAAAAAGCGCCCGAGTGGCCTCGTCCAAGCTCAAGGGCCGGAAAGTTCCCCATCAGGGTGGGTGAGCTTGGGCTTGCAAATTCCCACCCGTTGCTGACTGCGCTCTCTCTTCTCGGCCAGGATTGTTTGATTTGGCACTGGGTGCTATTAGCTTTCGCACCTTGCCTTTGGGCACGGCACTGCAGAGATATGCTGGTGCGCAGTTAGCCGGCAGTAACCGAACTTGGCACCAGCTGCACGCCAATTATTAGTCCGGTAATTTATTGTCGGTGTTTTCGGGGGAAAGCTCTCGAACGGACCGGGCCGGCGTTCTATTGCGCCACAGCAACCAGCCATCTTTATGGGGCAATCCCAAACGGCATGTCTAGCAATGCGTCTGGAGCCCGGAGACTAGGGTCTGGTATTACAATGTAAGAACCCTTCCAACCCGTCGTTGCGTGAAAGTGGCAAACAGTTGGGAGAAGATTAAATTTTGCACTCCAGCGTGACTGCAAAAAGCTCGGGAACGAATGTCCCGGGAATGACGTCACGTTTTGTGTTCGTGAAGGAATGTAAATTAGAACGAGACAGGCCGAGAGGGAGAGAGAGAGCGATAAATTGAGAGAAAGAGTAAATGAGGCATTCCTTTGCCGTAGCCGATGCGTAACATTCCTTCCGCATCACGGCGTATCCCCACGGAGTCTAATCATGCACCTAATGCACCCTCTCGGGAGGCCAAACGGCGAGTTTATAGTAATTTTACGATCGGGGACACTTCAGACGTGCAAAGTACCGACTCCTGCTCATCGATAGCTCCTCCTTGCTGCTCCTTGGGGAGTCGTGTCTGGGGAGGACTCACAGCAGCAGCAGCACCGATTTTCTGTTGGCTTCCTTTACGACCGATGTCCGATTTTATTTTCGGAGGCCGGCGACAGTTCGCATCTTTCGCCCCCCTTTCGCTCGGTAATTTTTGTGTCATCCAATTTCGCCTTCATTTTCTGCTCTCTTGGCCGCACCCGAATTAGGCACCCGAGATGGGTGTCCCTTTGGGGTGGGGTGGTCAAGCATAAAGCCAGACTCGAAACGAAACCCCCAACGTTTTTGTGGAGCACAAAAACAGGGCACTCCTGGCTCGGGAACTGGCGCGGCGCAGCAGGCTGAGCTGAATTATTAAAGCTCGACGATGGTGTCTCGTTAGCGGAGGGCGAACATCAGAACATTGCTGATGCTATCTCGGGACTCGTTTGGGCGTTAGGGTTTTAGTTGTCTCCTTCTTTTCCCCGTGACGAAGCAGAACGGTTTTTTGTCCTCTCCTCGGCTCGTTGGCCTTCAGATAGTGCCGGGCCCCTTTCCGGAACCGTGGGAACCCGTGAGGGGATACCGAGACCACGGCCAGCCACTGTTTGCCAATGCAACAGGACGATCCTGCACGCCGGAAGAACATTCCCAACGTGGCTGGCGCCAGTGGCGCGCCGTGACAATCGGTCGCCGTGACATTCCGACCATCGTCGTCCTTGTTGTCGGTGACGGAATCCGGGTTTCTTTTCTTTTCCTACTCTTCGCGAGCGCTAGATGTTTACGCTATGTGGACAATTTTTTTTCTCGTGACGTCCTTCAGAAATTCACGACCATTTCCGGTGCACGGTACACCGCGGAACATCACCACGGTGGTCCTCCGTAAAAAACATTCCGATCCGAGACGCCGAGGCCGGGGGCCTCCGTTGGACCGGTCGTCCTTTCTGGTCGGGCGAGTATTTCCGGCGAAACTTTTGTCAAAGCATCACCGACTGGGGAAATCCCACGCGGCTAAGGCCGGGGCCAGTTCGGGTCCGGGTGCGAGAGCGAGAGAGGAATATTATTTATTCACTTACAGAATTTACGCATGCAGAAAAGTTCCGCCCGTGGTGTGATCCTTTTCACGGTCAGCCCCGAGGGGTGGCAGTTGTGGAACGGCTCCCTCCACCGGGGGGACGGTGACCATAAATCGCAGGACCTACAGCCTCAAGGGCCACCGGGGAAAAGCTGCTGACGTGACACGTTCACGCACTTGGTCCTGCGTCACACACATGCGGAAGACAAGCAGCCCGGAAGCAGCTCAACAAGGACCCCGTTTCTCGTGTATTTTGTACCGCTCTGTTGTGTGATTTTGAATACGGAGCTGCCTAAGCTTCTTTACCTCTTATTAAAGTGGCACCAACTTTTCCTTTCGCAACTTGTTCGAAACTTGTCCGTCGAAGTTCTTCATCGGAGGGCAAACTTCCTCCTTAAGAGTGGGTGAATCAAATTAACATTTAAAGTCCCGATGCTCTTCTCGGGATATCGACATCGGTCGGAAAGAAAGCAACTAGCCGTAGCTCCAGATCGTAAGACTTGGGACCGCGTCGGCAACGTTTGTAACTAATTACAAAGATATCAAAAGCAGACTCAATCGCCACTTCTCCGATGGTCCTTCAAAAGAAGCTCGTAAACGTTGACGATCCCGGGGCGATTGAAATTGCTCACCTCCCGGATGGGGTCCTTGTTGTAATTAACGTCCGCCAGTTCCCTTGACACTCCATCGACACACTCGTTCGGTTCCGACTCCAAGGCATTGATAGACACATACTGCCACACGGGACAAGGATTCTGATTTGAAGGATACAAAATTGATGCCAGCGTTCGGTTTTCCCACGGATGTGGTGCCAGGGCGAAGACGGCCAGACAGACACCTTCATTATTGAGCGCCTCGGCCCAGTTCAGACACAGACAGCTGGGTGATGGCGGCACTATTCTCCCTGTATGGGCCATTCAATCAGTGGCACCCCAGTTAGGGAGCTGAATACGGTTAGCTAGTAATTATCCTTCTCCCTTCGCTGGCCACACCGGAGTTGATGAAACGGGTCGGTACGCCTTCACAGCGAGCAATCGGTATTATCGGCCCTTCTTGCCGAAAGGACTCCGAGCGTTGACTGTTTGATTAGGAGTGCGCTGCGAGGACCTGGCTCTCGGTGTTCTGGCAAGGCAAAAGCATCGCCCGGTGCCATCGGGCCTTCCTTCTGTGTCCGTGGCCACCTCCGTGGATTAGTGTCGTGTCGTTAATCGGCGAACTGGGAAGCCGAAAAATGACAAGCGAAGGTTCCGAATGGGAACTTTCGTTTGTAAAGTAGTTTGCTAAGAGCCGTTTACCAACACCCAGGTGGTCTAGGTTGAGCTCACCCCGAGCCTGGATGCCCTCTTCAGATAGGAGTGGACAGGGTTTTTGGGTGAAACTATTCGGTGCCCGGTCTCGGCCCGGCAAAGTGTCTCACGGGAGCAGCATTTTCCGGTGCTTTGCTCCTTCGCTGGCTTTTGCCTCTCTCTCGCTCTCTCTCTCTCTTTTCTTCTGTCTGGCGCCCTGGTGCGTAAATGGGATGTAAAGAAAATCTCTGCCGACCATTAACGATAATCACACTTGGCTCGAAAGTTGGAGAAAATGTATTTTTAATGAATTCGGAATGCACAACGGAGAGACATTTTTTGTGCTCCACTTCGCTCACCTGCCGAGGATGGGCTGCCTGCTGCCTTGTCGACACCGCCAACGGGCGGATGCTGTTATTGATGTGCCAGGACTTTGGATTACTTTAGAGCTTTCGGAGAAGTTTTCGCTTCGTTGGGCCACGGGAACTCGTTGGTCGAGGTTGATATGCAAAAAAGGACACACCATGGCACATAGGATAACAATTTCCGCGAATAGCATTGGTGTTATTGTCTCTTGTCAACCATTTCAAAAGAGTTTTGCACGAGCAGGACGTCGGAATGACGAACTTTTACCGGAAGAACTCAAATATGGTAGCAACCACAAAAAAAAAAAATCATCGCCGAACTTGGAAGCTTTTCACTATCGGGCAAATTTTAGTTTTCTGAAGGACATGATTTTTTAAATTTTATCTTTCGAAGCTTCTATTTGTTGGTAACAACAATTGTTGCTTTTAATTGGTTTTTGGAGCACTTACTTTCGTTGACTATTTTTTTCAATCCAGTAGTGTACATTTATGGTAGAAAATATTACTGATTGAATATTATAATAGCTTTTACAATTGCAACAATAAACCCAAGGTGATGCAATGCAATAAAACATGACTAGCGGATAAGCGTATAAACCCAACAGAACCAGTTTAACCTTTCGACAAACGACAAAGGATAATGGAACAAAATGTTCGCTCTACTCGGGCGTTTTAACGACCTCTTCCGGGCACACCATTCCGCGTTGGTTCGTACCACAACAAAGAACGGGTTGCCATTAGGCAAATATCGTGGGCGCCTCGGTGTCCGAATCCTTCTCGGGATTCGGACTCTACCGGTGCTTGAATGGGACTTTTGTTTTAAATTTCTTCGTCCGTATCCAATTTTTTCCATTTTGTAATTCAAGAAAGGACACTTTCTGAGGGTGGCATAGTCTTTCCGGGAAATTTTCTTCTTTTCCAGCCCAAAGGTGTTTCCTATTTGTCAGGTTTCTAAAGGTTGACCCATCCGCCAAATGCAAGTCCTTGCGAGTGAGAACTCTTTATTTTTCGGTTTTTATTTCTACCTAACGGGCGGAACGACACCGATTCCTATTTCGTTTCACATTCATTGGCATCGAACTCAGTGAATACGAGTCAGCTTACCCAGAGAGTGTGGAGCCCGACTCTTATCACCTAACCGTGCCCCGTTAGCCGTGACTGCCGTGGGTTGGGGTTTTTCGAGTCCGATTCGTCCCGGCTGATGGTATTACAAGTATTATCGTAATGAATTGGGCACGACCTCGTTCAAAAGCTACATTGCCTGCCCGTATCTCACCGACCGCAGTGGCACTGATCATAAATTGCAGCTCTAAAGTTGTTCACCTGACGCGTTCGGTAGCAGATTACGTTGGCTCCGCATCATGTGATCGGTGCCACCAATCGGATGCGCCCTAGAGTCGACGGAATCCGGCACGGCACTCACGGTGTGATTGGTGTGACATAAGTGGTGTGTTCCCGGTGAGTGAGTGTGTGAGGACGGCGGGCAGTTTTCATCGAAAGTGTGTGAAAGCGGACGTCCCCGCAGCCCGTGCTTCAGTGAGCCCAAATGGAACCGTGCCTCGTTTCGCTCCGTCTCGTGGCTTACCATCCCCGGGCTGACGACGAGGAGTACGACGGCGACACCGACGGGTGCCGGCGACAACCAGCATAAAAGTTAATCCAGAACAAATTGAACAATTATCTTGCAATAACGGCAAACTGTGACTCTGACTCTCTCGCGTTCCGAGGCAATGTGCTTGAGCTCCTAGCTTCCTAGCAGTCCTCGCTTCCTATCCACTCGCTTCCCGAAGCCGAACACTATGGCGGCAACGTACGGTTGTCCTGGGCAGGTAAAGCATGCTCGTTGTTACTGCATTTTTCTTCTTTTCGGCATGCGTTTCGGTTTGTTTGCTTTTTTCCGGATCCGTCGAAGGTGTGACCTGGGTCGAGGAAGACGAGAAAGCCCTCCAAAAAAGGGTGATGCAATTAAACATGCACCATGGCAGGTTTTCACCGAACACAGGTGTGCTGCGGGCTGCGGGAAATTTATCGGCCTTCATCACCCACGGCAGCCAGGCTTCAGCCAGATGGCTTTCTTCGCTCGCTGCCGCCGAGAGAGCAGCCTTTTACGATGGGCTCCGGTACTCGTACGCACATCGCACCTTCATCGTAGGAGGGCGCGCAAGGATTCGATCCTGGCCGTCGCCAGGGCGAGATTTATGGCCACCATTTTCCGACGCCATCCTCCAGCTGGCTGCTTCGAGGCGGGCTTCGAAATACTGCCGTTCCAAACCTTACGCATTCTCCACGGCATGTTTGGTAGATTTCTGCGGTTTGGACACGGGTGATAAATGCTGTAACCGAGTGCCTACACCTGCCGAGCCCCACCTCGATTGTCCCGTTAATGTGCGTGCGTGTGTTGTTTTATTTTGTCGTTGACCTCGGCCCTCTCGAGGACGTTCTGCAACTAATTGGAATTCTTTCCGACATCATCCGTCACGTAGGGATCCCATTTTTTTGTTTTGATAGAGCCGAGCCGAAAGAAACGGAGTCTATTTTGGCGACTCGTGCGCATTCTAATATCGTTGTTTTTCTTTCGAGAAACACATTTCGCTACGCGCTGGTGAGTGTGATAAATTCTAAATGTTGATTTTCATTCATTTGTCTACGGAGAAAAAAAAAACAGAAACGAAATCCTATAATTGAATCAACAATTTTTAATGGAACAAAAATGGTCAGCATATTCAAATGATTTAATGCTTCCATTTCCCGCCCGGTCACGGAAAGGGAACCGCTGGTGGTTCTTATCGCAATGATTCCAACAGACTTTTACAAAAGGTGTTTGGCATTTAAAAAAGCTTTCCCGTGCTTATCTTTCTTCGACTTTGGCTCCACCAGTTCGCCGAGAGTTTGCGTTAATGCTGCGCGAAGATGGATGGTGTCTAATCTTGATGATACGGAATGGTTCGCTTATTTTCTCGTTAGCTCTTGGCGCTCATTATTTACGGTTTAATGCTTTTCTTACGGCCAGACACTGTCCGCCCAGCGTTGCAGTAGCTGTTGGTCACTGTTTTTTTAAACTGTTGTTTCCTCCGTATTCTTCGCTTTTCAAATCTTCGTTTTGGTTTGTTGGATTAATTAGATTTTTTTCCAGGACATTTTTCAAGTCCACTTGGTGCGTGCAAAACTTTTTGTCCTCACCGAAGATGGAAACTTTTGTCATTCTTTTCCTATTTTTATGCTCATTTTCACCAACACCAGCTTTCGTAACACCCGGGATGACGGCTTTGAATTGTTGTTGTTGAAGATAAAGATTGGATTTTGGCTCCATTTGCATACTTATTTGCTCACTGCAAGTATTCTCTTTTCCCAGTGCCCAGCGGTTTCCCCATTCGAAGGCTCTGTTTGGGGAAGCGGAAAATCTTTGCCCATCCTTAGCCAATCCCAAACCCGGCACCGTGAACGGGGTTTCATTCTCGAATGTGAAGAGGTTCGGAAAAATAAAAGCCAGAATCTAACGACGACCGGGTGCGCAGGTTTCGGCAGTTACTTAAAGTAAAGTGTGCGTCTGCCCAAGGTTTCGGTATCCGTAAACCACCAACCCGACCGGGGGGATGGTGGACGCAAAAGGTGCAAAGGTCTGGTAAAGAATGTATGCGGTTAGGCTTTCTTCTCCGCCGCGGGGTAGCGGGCCGCTCGAAAGGCGTTTTGGAAGGCGAAGAAAATTGAATGCCAGGCCGTAAAAGGCTTAACATTAAACGTGTTTAGAAAGATGATTTGCGTGCGGATTCCCGGTAAAGCCAGGCAACCGGCAACATGTGTGCGTAACCTTGCGGCCACGTGCGGGAGGCCACTTACGGGCCATCGGAAGCAACGGTGTTTCGGGCCAAGCCGGTTGTGTTATGGGAACGTAAATAAAACGTGGATTCATGCTCGAGTGAAATTTTAACAGCTACACCAACGCCGCAAGAAGCGAACAATTTATTGAATCAGATGGCCCCGAATCGGAGGGTATCACGTGTCGTCGTAGCCTGAAGCCTCTAGCTTTAAAGAGCCGAAAGAGCTGTTTGATTAAAGCCACAAACCGTTTCGTGACTGTGAAGGAACCTTCGAATGATCAGTCGTTGCGATGTTGGGCAATAAAGACGTCGAAGATCGAAAAGGGAAAATCACTTTTGCTGCGGAAAAAGCGGTTCTGCCAAAAGTTTCCCGTTTGAAAGAAGTTCGCTGAAGGCAACATTTGGCGGGCAACTGTGCGCGCCAGGATTTACGACAGTTGCGGACCTCGATTTTTGTTGTCGCCCCTTTGTCGGGATGAAGTGAAAAACAGCTGCACTGGGCGTGTTGTCTGGGTGTCGAATGTTGGCACACGACTGGGACAATGGCTCCCGGGGAAAACTTACTTTGGGGCCAAGTTATTTCGTATGCCCGTTTTATGGCCCACCAAACAGACTCAAACAGCTGGGAAATAAATGGTGCTGCTCCCGAATAAGATTGGTGACGAAATGGACATCATTTCTTTGTCATTCTTCAATCATCGTGCTGCTGGCCGATGGCACTCAAGCGTTGGCAGTCTCTGCCGACACTCGCCAATTCCCGGTCCAAGGTCCCGATAGCTGCCGACTAAGCTAAACTCTCGGCAGTCTCGCGGCGAGCGTGTTGAGATGTCTGCGCTTCCGCAACACGAGGTCCATCCATTGGGGTCGTTTCGATCGAACTAGCCTGCGAGTTTCGTTTTATGGCCGCTTAGTCGCTCATAAAAATTGTTGTCAATTTTCCAGCTTCGCTGTCTGTCGCCGTTCGGAATTGATTCATGGCCAATTTGCCGGGGATGACCAGCGGCATTTACCAGTTTCTTTCTGCACCGGCCATTTTCTTCGCGTTTTTTGTTGGTGGCCTTGCGAGGCCTCTCTCTCTCTCTCTCTAGGTCATAATGCGGCTTGCGAAGAGAATCAAAGGACACCCATTAACAGTACAGTAAAAAGGTTCCAACATTAAACCACTTTGCTCCGGCCAGTGACTTGGTGGAGCGTGGTGTATGGAACCATTTTCTCTTCGCCAAGCTCAAGTGGACCGCGTCATGTATCGGCAGTCGCAGTTGTTAGATAGCTTTCTGATGGATTGTCTGCGGAACGCGGCTCCCAAAAGTTGTCCCGGAGTTGGCCGGGATTTTCGTTGCAATATTTATTAGCGTCTGGTTCGGGGACGGACGGACGAACATCTAGTGGACGAAACTGGGACTCCCGAAGGACCCACTGCTCCTGACGAGCGAGTTTTTCGCGCCGAAGCGGCAATCGACCGGAGGGCTCTTTTTCCTATTTATTCATAGCCAGCGCACGTCGGCGTGTTCAACGTTGCTGCTCCGATTTGTGGTTGGCTTCGTTTTTATCGGCGATCCATAAAAAATAATAATAATTCCCAGTTTACGAGCCCGGGAGACCAGGAGTCGATCCCCCCGCCCGAGGCTGCCAGTTTCATAAATAATGTACGCACCGGCGGCGCTCTTCCCCGAATTGGCCTAGCACCGCTTCGCAGCGAGATAGAAACAGGAGCGGAACAAAATGGAAAAACATTACCTAACACACACATTCATGTTCACGGAAGGACACAGAATTTTAAATCGGTTTCACATCCGGAATGTGAGAAATAAAATTCCACCCAGATCTTTTACGAGCGTTACAAATGACGTCGATTTGCTGGCTGGCCCTTTACCGCACGACGGTTTGTGGTTGTTATTGGAAAAACGTTGTTCAATTTTATTTCACTTTCAAACTTTACAATCAATCTTAGCGTATGAGAGGACATCAGCCGGAGTCTGTAATAAATTTACTGTCATTACTGTCAAGGTCTTAAACTTAGTTTATCGTTCTCGTGTAATACCTTTGATATCGTCGCTCAAATCCCAGTCGTCGCCATGTTTACTATAAAACGAACTGTTTTTCGGCCGGACGCC
This sequence comes from Anopheles bellator, assembly GCF_943735745.2. Taxonomy (NCBI): domain Eukaryota; kingdom Metazoa; phylum Arthropoda; class Insecta; order Diptera; family Culicidae; genus Anopheles; species Anopheles bellator. The sequence continues at coordinate 18,990,731 of NC_071285.1, read as the reverse complement.
AAAAATATGCTTCAAAGTTTTTTCCGCTTTCTAGGCCGAGCTTCAAAACGGCACGAGCGTACGTCAATAATTGGGTACAGTATTTTCGATGGGGAGGGACAAATTTGCGATCATGCTTCGCTTATCAATTAGATTACAAAATAATTGAATTCCGTGTTCCGTTTTTCTTCGTTGTTGAGGAAAAAGTACCGAATCCGTAGAGCGACAGAGAGAGAGAGAGAGCGCAAGGCGACGAAAATTTTTTTATCAAACCACACGCTTTGACCTTGCGCAGGATTTTATGTGCCAACGGAGACGTGGAAGTTGAACTTTGAAAGTAGGGCCCCAAAGTAGGGCAGCATCGGTTCCACATATAGCAGTTCCGGTACTGGCGAAGAAGAGTCTCCAAAATAGCTTACGGTTGACATCGAGTGCTCTGCTGACCGACTTTGGTTGGTAAGATGGGTTTTCGCCGCCAAGAGCACGATCGGTGTGTTAAAAATAATAAAAAAGCTCGAATCGTTAAGCTTTTCTGAGCAGGAAACTTTTAATGATCACTTCTTTATGTAGAGGATAAGGGCCACTCGTTCAAAGTTTGTTTGTAGTGTTTGAACTCTCTAGCGTCGTAGCGCCAACGTTGGCCTAGTTGATTGCTACTGCACAACGTTACACGGTTTCAGTTTACAACTAAAATAACTTCCCGCTGACATCGTTTGATTTTCCGTTGTCTCCGTGCAGATATCAACCCTGGTCCAGCATCGGTCGGAGCAGCAGCACCACACCTCGGAACTGAAGATGCGTGCCATCGGACGGGTCGGCCAGGCCGTCAACCTGGCCGTGGAGCGGTTCGTGACGGTGGGCGAGACAATCGCGGACGACAATCCAGAGATCAAGCAGGACATGTACGATGCCTGCAAGGAGGCACGAGCAGCCGGTAAGTCTTTGCCCGACGGCTTTATGGCCGTCGAACATTCCAAGACACTGCCAGTGCTTCAACAATCCATCTAAGGTCTACACGTCACCGGCCACATTGAGTTGAGGTCCGTCCCTGACCAACGATTCGACGTTCCAAACTGTGGCACACTTTACATTTCAACGACAACCGTGTCTACAATGATATTGCTTGGTTTCCGTTGACCATCCCGGTTGTTCCGGAATTGCTGAACGCCGTGTGTCGATAGTCCTGCGGTTTGCGGTCTACCAACAGGCTGGCACTGATTTTGGCACTGATTGGCCCATCAAATGCGGGTGCAAATGTGACACCGCTGCGTACCCCTGCAAGGGACGTTCCGAATGACCAACGAGCGTGTCACGTGTCACGCGAACGCGGGAAATAAAACGTGCCAATAAATTTATGACCATTTCGAGTTTGCTGTAAACATGCAGTGTCAATGACATGGGGCATCAGAAGAATTTGCCACAAATCATCAGTCGGCCTTATGGGGTTTATGAAATTTGCAAGGATTGTTGAGTAAGTTTCTAGCTCAAAATGGCCGGGCGTTATCTGGAGCTCTTGCTCCACGTCAATCACCAAGTAGTGGCCTCACACGGCACACGGTGGCACCGTTTTCTTGCACGACAAAATCAATACGACATTTATCTTAAACCGTACGACGGTGGAGGTCGGAGACACTTGTGAGCCGTGATTGATAGTGATAGCCGGCGGCGGCTGGCATTATTTATGAGCTGACCCTCACCGTCGCCACGGGGCCAACCCAACCCACGAGATGCCCGCAGCAGTAAGCAACAGCCTGCAGTGGGCCATTGTTTGCAAGGGGCCTGGGCGGGAACCCCGGCAAAGGAGTTGAGTTGATTTTGTTGTTGATGGTTTTTCCATTGCGCACAGTACGGTGGGGTCAAGTGCGAGGCCCGGTTCGAGACATCAATCCACGTCAGGGTGCACTGTGGAAGGGCGCTTGCTTCAACTTTGACACACCTCGGCAAACACATAGGGAAAGCTTTTTCCCATCCCGCTCTCAACCGCTCGGAGGCCAATAATCGAGTTTTGCAAAGTGTTCCCTGCATCGGACAACTTTTCGCTTGAAACTGGTTTTTTCTTCCATCGACCGGAAGTGGTTTACATCGACGCGTTTTTCGGTGTGAAAGGTTTGGTCTCTTCGGTTCCTCAGAAAAACCAGAATAAAATATTTCGATAGTGCGTTTCAAGTGTATAAACTAGCTATGAACAGTTCATCAGCTGGCCCAGCTGCAGCTTGAAAAATGGACATAACGCATACGCCTGTTTTTATGGGTCACCATGCGCCTCCATTGCGGCAGAAAATAGAACAGAGCGTGGAACAACATAAAATATTAATAAAATTCCCAACGACTGCGAAGTAAATTTTATCACCAAAACTTCACGACGTCCTCCCCATTGGCTTCGGTGCTTTTATTTGTCGATAATTTATGCGGTATTTTCACATCAATTGATCAACATTTTTCGCTCGTCCTTTTTTCCACAGGGAAGATCGGATAGGGCGGAAAAGTTGAACGTTCAACTTGAACGCCGGTCGCAAATCAATGAAAGGTCCCGGATGTTCCTTTATTGCTGAACGCCCGCTGAATAGTTTTCCACGCAAACTTTCCACGCTCGCCTGGAGGCGAAAAATGCAGTCGCGAGGTGCTTTGAATTTAAAATAGGCTCCAATTGTTCGTGGGCCTTTTCAGCTCGCATATGTTGTGCTTCGGGGTGCACTTCGAGCACCGGGCACCGAAGGAACAAAAAGGATCACAGGAAAGAAACAAAGAAAGAAAAACCCACGCGAGAGTGCGGAGAGAAACTTTTTAATTGACGCGCGCAGGCGAAACTCGACGATCGTCCTGCAGGCGTTTGTCCGGGAAGGACTTCAAACGAGTTGCCCGGCCCGGTGCTACCCGATCCGGTCGGGAAACCGAAACCACCTAGGATGGCTGGCGCGAAAGGAAGGGTAAAAATCGTGCGAAGAAAGTTCTTCGCTGCGCCAACCTGGGTCCAAGCCCACCAACACCTTCGGCACCGGAAGCACTATCTGCGACGAAACTGAACAAAAGCAAAAGGAAAAAAAAAAACGAATCAAACCGGAAGCAGCGGCCCAACGCCACCATTAGACAATGTGGCAACTTTGCGAATTTTAATTGCCATCTCACTCGGCTTTATCGCACAACAATCGCCCGTTGCCGGTGGTGGGAAAATGTCTCTAAGCCCACTCGGCTCGGCACAAGCTCGGCACAGGATGTCCTGACAGCATTCTCGGAGCGGCCCTCATTTCGGACGTCGAACGCTCGTGACCCAGTTGACGTGCGGGCTCTGCTTTAATCATTGCACGTCCGATTCGAAAATTGGACCACCGGAACCGGAACCGGTACCGGATCGGCACTGCCGGCGGGGTCGTTCGCTGGAAGCGTTTTCCCGGAAACATAATTGCTGCGATGGCCGAGACCCGCCACGATCGATCGGTTGCGCTCGCATCATAATGTTTTGAGTCAACAGCATCACCGGTGCCCATTTATGGTGCGTGGTTTTCGGGTTTTGAAGCGAACCGTTCACTCGACGTGCCCGAGTTCGTCGGCAGGGCCCGATGCAGCTACCGTCGCTGTCTGTTTTTCATTAATTAAGAAGCAGCCAATGCCGGGGCTGAATGGATTCGAATGGTGCATCATTTTCATCTCGTTTGCTACCGATTGTTCCCCGGGCAGTCCGGAGGTTCGCAGGCTCGCATGTTGTCACTTCATTATGAGCATTAAAGTTTGATAGGGCGTGGCGTCGCCGAGCTCGACACTGATACCCGAGCAATGCAGCCGAGCCATTATGATGGCTTTTAATTTTCTTATGGCCGCGCACAGCCTCATTGCTTAAGTACAAATCCAACAGCGAATTCGCTTGATATTAGTGAAGGTACTTCGGGGTTATAGGGAAACAGTATTGGGTATGACGGAAAACTCTGTGATTTTAATGAACAATTTGATAAGTTTAATCTATTTTCCATAAAACCATTAAAAACAATTTTATGATATATTCAGTTCAACATACTTTTTAAAATAACATTTATTTAGTTCCGTGTCATAAAGTACCAAACTATCGACACATCGGACATTATAATTAGAACAAGTTGTGATTAATCCGAGGTTAGGTAACCACAAATGTTTAGTACATCAGTTACCTTCTTTCTTATTAAGCAAAACATTTCAACAAGAATTCGCTCTTCTATGTACGAAGAGGTTACACGAAAACATTTATCTGCATTCAAAATAAATCACCAAAAGCCGGTTGAAGCCGATATCTATGTTTCATCGGAAACCCCCAAAGGGCAGCACGATAAATAATGGGAGGGATTTTTATGAGAAATGCTCCCATCGAAAATCACGGCGAGCGCTGCTGTGGATACCGATGCTGCGCGAAAGGTTGGTCAAATTTATCAAACCACCATCGGAACAAGCAACAGCACACGGGGCTCTGTTCTTGGCTGCTCACAAATGAGCCATCGAAATGCTCCACGAAAGACATACCCTAGAATCGTCCGGTTTGTGGCATCATCTGGCGATTATGACCGCGGCGTAACCATATTGAGCTGCCCGTTCCGTACGTGAGGTGCAAAAGGGATGCTACGGTGCTCGGCACGGATCAGGAACCGCGCAATCCGGGTGTCACAAACACCGGCCCCGGGCCAGACAATCCCATACTAATTGAAGACCTAAATCACGCGCCATCGCGACCAACATCCCTGTGGGGTTTATGCGGGGATTTTGGCGGACGCGCGCGAAATATGTTCCCGAAGCGAAACAGCAGCGGACCGGTCCCGGTCGGTTACTGTGTGATCCTTTCTCTGTGAGCCTCCCGGACACGGACTTGGCGAGCGACCGCTAGATGGCAGCACATGGTGCACTCGAGCTCGGGTGCCAGTTTTTATAGGTTTCGCATTATCATGTTATCGTGTTTATGGTATGGTCGTAAAATTGGCTTGTTTAACGCTCGCTCGCGTCGGCATCAGCGGGATTTCGGACCGTCGAGCCACGCGCCACTGCGCGCGCAAAAAATCGTCTACAAAATCGAAAGTTCCAAACACATTCCCCTCCCGGGCCGATGCCGAAGTGAATGAAGTATCGGGAGACGAACGCGAAAAAGAAAACCGGACGTGGCGAACGGACGTGCGCCAAAAAGTATAACCATTCTCACCTTTGACTCCGCGCCACAAGACGGCCAGCGTTGCGTCTGGCGGGACGTGTTTTGTTTTATGTTCTACGCTACGCCCACCGCCCACCGGTGCAGTAAAGTGTCCGCGGGTTTCACCGACATGTCGGTGCGATGGCAACCGTTTAACCGAAATGAAACTTAAATAACATTGTTTGACACGTTAAGCTTTCATTTAAACTTACTGGCCAACAGTTGTTGACAGCAGCAGAGCGGTGAAAACCGAGAACCCCCGAGGACGGGATGGGCGCAGCCATAGGAAAACTTCTTGCCTGCTTTTGTCTAATGGATGTAAGAAAGGGAAAACAGTATAGACTGGAATCTTCTTCCTTTTCGTAACTTTATTCCTCTTTCGTAGTTGAGATCACTTAACGTTAGACCGCTCTGGTCTACTGCTGTTTTGCGACTGACTAAATTCTGCGCTCCGACCTCCTTTTATACTCGAAGTTGTTCTCGGGGTTGTCCTCCGCTAACTCTCGCTCGAGACAACGCCGAGACCTGCCTTCCTACATGGATTCACTCCCCAAAAAAAGTTGGAACTTCTTAGAAGGGAAAAGTTATTTTATGATTTCACTCGCCTCACGGAACTCCGGGCCCGAAGTCCATGGACAGTGCGTCCCCTGTTGAGTAGGCCACCCCGAGCAGACAATCTTGGCCATAAACTAAGGACCCAGCCCGAAGCTTAGAAGGGCAGCTTTAAGACGTGCCGGTATCGGATTTAGCAGTCGGAATAATTTGTTGGGCTCTGCCGCAGCTGCAGCTTCAACAACAAACTAACTTTATCGCTTCATCGAGGCGTAAGATGCATTCGGGCGTGCAAGCGAATGTGCATGGCCGCACTTCCGGCGCACCCACTGGCCAGCCCACTGCCGAGGTCCGTGCGGTCTGCGAACGCTATTCTTCGGGCGGGCGAGAAAATCGTTTCCATTCTGGTGCATCATTTTCGTGTCCAGCTGCCCGGGCCGGCCCGAGGCTCCCGGACCGTATCTCGTATTCTCGGCATGCGGTTTGCGAGCAAAAAGTTTCCCAACCAAACAACTCCAATCGCACTCGGTTTTGTTTGCGTTCAGCGAGCGCGAGACACACGGTGCGCCGGTTTTGGGGCTCCCGAAATCCTAGGGCCGTCCTTGCGGGCTGGTCACTGTCGGAATTCACTTCCCAGTTTTCTAATGCTCCACGGGAAGCGCTTAAGCGGGAGTTGGCCGGCTCGGTTTGGGTCGAATCGATTGCACTTGCATCCGGCCGACTGCAACCCACTTAGAGGGCCACGTTTAACGGAGGTACCAAATTTAATTATTCCCCATGTGACGTTCAGTTTCGGACACACGTTTTGGAACTAGTTTTGGTTTTCTAATTAATGAAATTAAATTCCATTTATTTGTTTGAGCCCTTTTTGCACTCGAGTGGTGCCGTTATCGTGCCCGGTTGATTGCTAGAGTCAACTCAAACATCGTTGTTATGGTCTAGGTTGTTAACCGTTTTTGCAAGGTTACAGGCAACAACCAGCAGTAACCGAACAACGAATCCTGAAACGTGGAGAAACCAAAAACCAAGGAGACAGGACCATTCAGCCTTTTCAACGGTTTGTAGAATAATTGAGAGGATCGTATCACGAGCATAAATAAATAAATTTCACGAAATGGAAATGTTTCATGTAGGAAGTACTCAAAGGGTCCAAAAAGGCCTGCAAATTTGGCTCAGTCTCAACCTGAATCGTTTGAAGAAGAATCGTTTAAAAAGATTGAATGTTAACCTAATGTTACTGATCCCGATTAAAACTAAGTAAATTGTCGGCATTCTGCCATTGCCTTTTTCAAATGGCCGAAACCTTATCTCGATTGGTTGGATGCACTCGAAGCGTAACCCGTGTTGACAATCCTGTGCACTTCATTGGCCGATTGGCAAGACATTAAGTTCACATTACTTTCCTCGCCAGAGAGAGTTAATCGTGGTGCTGTGGCCACAGGCAACACAGCACATTTTATGCTCCGTTAGACGTTTACTGAGTCATGCGACTGAGCCATGTGTATGTGCGCACGTATCGCCTCGTGAAAAGTGGTCCCACTAGTCCGTGTCACGATCTCCGCCACGTTGACGTCAGCGTTGCCGTTCGGAGAGGTCTGAGAATGGCATAATGTTGGTGTAAAGTTTACGGCCACGGCTCCGGACGCTGCGCCGCCAGGGATCTCCATTACTGTGCCACTTCCGGGCCTTCCGGACGCATAAAATTGTTGTTCCTGTTGTTGTTGGTGGCGGTAGTGCCAGAGGTGTGCCTTGAGTGCCTCGCAACGGTGGGGTCTCTAAGTTCTTTGAGCTGCCCTCGGGCAGCTTCACTTTACGGCGCGCCGGGCAAGGATGTGAATGACAATTGAATTATGGGTAACTGAATCGGATGGGTCATTTCGGTGTGGCCGTGCAGGTTATGATTATGGTTACCGAACAGGGAATATGATGGAGGGTTGCCTGCTGCTGCTGGTGCTGAGTGCATTTTAACGGCTCCGAGGGCAATAGTACATGTTGCTTTGGCTCATAACGCGTTTTTATTGACAAGTAACGTTGAGCTTACTTTTAACGAAGGTCGCCCCAGGCCACCAATTGTGTGTTGCGAGATGTTTAAATTGCGGATGAAGGTACTACAAAATGGAGCAGCTTAAGAATTTCATTGCAGAAGAAAATGGAATGATGTAAGATGGCTGCCATACAAAGCACTTCCTCGTTTGAGTAACGAACAACACGGCCTATTATCGAATTAAATCAACCACTTCCTGACAGCGCTGACCTTTCATGCACTAATGCTCCCGTTGTTCCCATTCTGTACATCCATCGCCCCTGAACAGGCTCATCGATAGAGCGTTTATGTGATATAGCGGCCACAGATCCGACGGTCGGATACTCGCCGCGGCCAAACCCGATCGACGACAGAGGACCGATGATACGGGCCGCCCGGACGTTACTCAGCTCCGTGACGCGAGTCCTGCTGCTGGCGGACATCGTCGTCGTCAAGCAGTTACTGTTAGCCAAAGACAGGGTAAGCTTGCCAGGACCTCACGGTCCGGAAAACGGTCCATTCTTCTTATTCTCCAACTCTCTCTTTCTCATTCTCCAACTCCGACAACAGGTAGCTAGAACTTTAGGTAGATTAGAATCAGTGGCCAATTTTACAGAATTCGTGAAGGCGTTCTCGGTGTTCGGTGCGGAAATGGTGGAGCTGGCGCACGTTACAGGTGAGTGGTTTCCTTCGGCCTCGCGTGTGTAGGGTTTTGTATAAATGGGTGGCAAGCGCTCCGAAAAGTCGTGTGGCCTTTGGCCCCTCGAAGAGGGTTTGCTAGGAGGAAGCCGTGAAACAGCCCATTCTGTTGCTGAAGGAGGCCGTTTGCCGAGTCGCTGAGGGTCCTTTTTTTTCGTTTCGCTATTCCATTCCATTCCATTTCCCGCCCTTTTTATGTTTCACTTTACCCGATAGCCCCAGTCCCTCGGGAGTGCCGGAAACGGAACAGAAGTTGACCGATGAGCTATTTATAAGACAATTGTTTTAATTTTACGGTTACGGTGGGCGCACACGATATGCCGGGGAGACCGTGCAACATATGCTAGGACATAGGCCCACCGCCCGTGGAAACTCGAGAGGGAAGAAAAGCAGGAGAAAACCCCCATTTCCGGGAGGGCTCTCGGCCAGGTCATGCATGAAGGAATGTAAATGGTGTTCGGAATCGTTCCAATCATTGAACCGTCGAGCAGCATTGTCCGATCGCTCCGGCGCTCCTTCTCTCTCTCTCTCTCTTCTGGGTGCTACCGATGGCGGTGCATCCGGTTCCGGCGCAATCCTTCGGTCGAGACGATTCAACAAATTGGTGCTCGCCAAATGCTTGCATTTCGTTTCGTGTGTTTAATCAAGCGGAAGGACTTGGCCGCGTGGTGGGTGACTTTTTCTGTTGACCGAACAGACCGAGACTTTGACTTTTCTTTTTGTTAGTTTTGGGAAGGGTTTTTATGTGCTGGCCGACGCCTAAACATATTTGTGACGGTGAATGGCAGAAGAATTACTAAAGAGGTGGGACCCGTCAGGCAAGGGCATTCACTTTACGGGCGGCATCGGGTTACAGCGCGTGGCGAATGGGGATGTCCAACTTTTATGGTGCGTCCGGTGCTGTAACCATGTTTTGTGAGCCATTTTGGACCCCGGCATCATTCCGGAAACCCATCAACCCTGGGTCGTTTTTGATCGTGGCCAAGGTGCCGTTTGTTGCGGTACGTGGTTTTCTACGGCCAGTATGGGGCCAGCCTCAAAAATGATCTCATTTATTCTCGGGCTCCCGAAGCCTCCGGATTGAAATTTCCCACATTCACTGGCTTCGGAGCCATCAATAAGCCGACGGAGAGATGGCAGACCACAACGTCCCGTAAAAGCTCATCAAATCAGCGAGGCATTAGCCGTGCCGGGAGGCATAAAGAAGGAAGTCGTAGGCAACATGGGCCCCCATTTAACGCTAGTCTGATGTTTTGTTTTATGCTCACGCGATGATCGTGGAGTTCGTAATCCTAAGCGGTGCCCAAGGGCTTTGTGGTCCCGATCCCGCTAACAAAGGGTCGTAAAGCACCGATCGCTTCCTTGACGACGCCAAGGGAGAGGCTAATTTAAAATTACACAATCGAAGGCGAAACTTGTCAAAGGACCGCGCAGCGAAGCCTCAATATCCTGGCGAACGGTGGGGTGGAAAAAAACGTCTCCCACCGATCACGAACGACGACAACGACGGCGATGATGGTTAAAAGGGCTGTCTTTATGATCGGCAGCCGCCGGCGAGCAACCGTAATCGGCTTATCCCAGGGCTCCAATCCAATCTCCATCGCCGAGCTCATAAATGTCACTCGCTGCAGTGCTCAACTTTCCCCGTTCGGGGGGTTGAGTCTGTCCGTTGGGTTGGGGTTGTTCCTGTGTGAGGATTAAAGCGGTTGCCAGCCACCCCAGACGAGGGAGCTGTGGAAAAGTGTGACAATTTACGATTTGTGGTGTAATAACTTGCACCACACATACGCTGAGAAGACAAGAAATGCGGGAGTGGCCAGCTTCTATCACGTTCCCTATCTCTCTCTGGGGAGAGAGTGCTTATAATTTGCTAACCATAAATTGAATGGAGCCAAGATTTAATGGGATTAAGTTAATTAATCGGCCGGGTGAATATGGCCTGCGCTGCACCCTCCCGCGAGTGGCCAGGCTTCGATCGCTAATGCGGTTTCCGGTCCGCTGCCCCTTTGCGGTTGATTTCTGATCACTTCTGTCAACATCATCTCGCCCACTCCCACACCAACCGTCGACAGGAAATCGACAGAACGACTTGAAGGACGAGCGGCGGCGAGCGCAGATGTCGTCCGCCCGGCAGGTTCTCGAGCGCTCGACCATGATGCTGCTCACGTCGTCGAAGGTAAGCTGCGGCCGGGTGCGCTGGCCAGGTTGCGGGACGCCATTCACGAGCACTGTTCACACTCCCCACCCCACAGACGTGCCTGCGCCACCCGGAGTGTGCCCACTCGAAGGAGAACCGGGACACCGTGTTCTGTCAGATGCGCCGCGCCATGGACCTGATACACTACGTCGTGAAGGACGGCATCCTGGAGTCTGCGTCGGACCGGAACGCCTTACGGCAGGTAGGCAGCCCCCTGTGTGTGCGTGTATTTACTTGGGGTCAGCGGCCGAAGCTGTTACGACGGATTAACGTTTGCTTGAACGGTTCATTAACATAACACATGGGCTGAAAAGTCCCGAGCCTAAGTAGGAAAACGTGGCTTTTTTGTACAAAGTTGGATTTATTCATCAACATCATCTCCACTAAGAGTCACACAATCATTCCAGTACCACGCTAAGGTTTCAATACCACTTTTGCAAAACGATTTATCTTTTGCCTCAAAATTGGCCCTAGTTACTTCGATTACCTTTTCGTTCGAGCGAAATTTGTTACCAATGAGCATTTTTGAAAGGCTCTGCCAACAACCAGTGTGGTTGCTGGAAGCCTGTGTATCTTCATCATTGTTTCTTTGCCATATGAATGTAGGAAAAACGATACGCGCTTCATTTAGCGACGTGATCGTGAGAAGAGGTTAATGGCATCGCGGAAAGGCGAGAGCGTTGCAGGCCAAGGTTGTTGTTGACGTGGAGCATCGAACCATCGTACTTGATGTGCAGGAGATTGTAGACGAAACCGGACGCTATGCAGGCGAATATCGAAAGCAGCATTCTGGCGATGAAGACTCCCATCTTGTAGATGGCCTCGATGAGCAGCTTCATGTTCACCAGTACGTCCGCGTAAATCGCCGGCTTAATGCCCCAAACGGCGTACACGAAGAAATAGATGACCGTGAAGTAGTAGATGCCCAGTATGATTCAATCTTTGACTTTCGGCATCTACCGCGGCAGTAACAGTTGCCTGATGCTGCCATTGTTGTTGCAACTGCTGTTGCGCTTGCTGATGTTGCTGCTGATACGTCTGTGGCACTTGATGATACCGACTATCAGCTAGCAATATATTTTTTGTGTTGCCATGTAGCTTACTGTCTAAAGGCTTCGGTTCCCAATTAGAATCTTTTGTAAACTTCCCTTATTTTCATTTCGAATTGTGCGAACTATGCGTTTATGCCGACAACTCGGAATTGGTTCGTTTGGAAATGTGTACAAAGTTAAAGATCTGGTGAATTGAATACTTATATTTTGGTCGCAATTTTTCACTAACGTAAACGTGCTTATCGTTTGCTTTCAACTCGGCAAGGTGTTTGCTTCGAACGAAATGCTCAAAACAAAAGTAACGACAACCAAATTTGAACGTGAAGTGAACATCATGGAAAACTTATAACACCCAAATATCGTACTAATTATAAGTTCTTATTGGACAGAAGATGCTTACAACATCAAAATGGAATACTGCGACTCGAGAAATCATCGCTAGTGTTCTGGAGAGAACCAAGAAACTGAATGAGGCTATCTGCCAACACATTTTTAGGCAGTGGCAAGCAGTATGATGCCGACTATCAGCAAGCAATATATTTTTTGTGTTGCCATGTAGCTTACTGTCTAAGGCCTTTAGTTCCCATTTTTTGCAATTGCTGCACAAATTGTTGTTGGAGCAATTGTTCGGACAAATTGGTCCTGTGGGCCAAATGTGTAGCGTGCGCTCTCCTAGATGCGCGTTTGCTACTCGTTGGGAGAGTGTGCGTGAGGCTTAGAGCTTTGGTCCCGCGTTGGGAGTTTATGCGTTTCTGCTCTCTGTGGTGCGCGTTGCCAAAATGACGTACTTCGTGG
>NC_071285.1:18898294-18973294 GCF_943735745.2 Anopheles bellator | reverse complement strand
CGGCTCCTAGCAGTAGTTTGTATTCTGGGGCATGCTGGCGCTGGGATGGAACGTGATCACTCCAAGCTTTGCCAATCGCCCTCCGTCCCCCTGTAACTTTTCCACTTTGACTTCACCACTTCGGTTCGGTTCACTGTTGCGGAAACAATGGACATCAAGTTCGCTAATGGATAGCTAGTGTTTGTGTGTGAGCGTGTTGGTATTTTAATTGTATTTTCGTTTTCTTTTTCTTTCTCCACGGCCCCACCTGACCCCACTTTTCCACCCACGCACCACGCCGCTTCCGCGTGCACCTTCGCCACCACCGCCACACGCCTCGCTCGCCTGTCTGTGTTCGGTGCTGTGTTTCGTCGTTTTTGGCTGTCCCTTATCCTTTTTCCGGAACCGTGTGTCTGTGTGTTTATTTGAACCATTCCCGTTGCTCATTCATCTCGGCACACAAACACTCGATTACACACACACTCACACACCAACACAATATTACGAATGGAACACACAACGACGGCTGTGGAACCCACACAATGGGGAACCCGCGAAACAATCATCAACCTGGGCCCTGGAAAATCGGGTATCGGGAAATGAATAAATTTCCCACGATGAAACCCGCGAACCCGGGGGTGCAGTATGCGTTAAAGTTGCCGCAGCAGGTGCCGTATAAGTTGCAGTAAACCCCCCGCCGGGAGTCCAACCCCATTGCGCCAACCCGTCGGTGCTGCACGTCGACATTCCCGAGCCCGAGCGATCTGCGACGACGGGACTCAACGTATCCGTCCATACCCGTGCGGGGAGCCCATCAAGGAAAATTGCCCGTTGGCCACACATACACCATCGACCGAGGAAATGATTTCCCCCGGGTGGGCAGGGTGTGCGATTGCGAAGGCGGAGTTCCGAGCTTGAACGGAAAGTAATCATGTCGCCCGTGAGTGATGAGAACGAGGCGGGCGAACGAAGGCGAACGCGGCGAAATTCGTCAAAATGCTAATCTTAACCCGCGCCCCGGTTGCACGTGGGGCGTCTTCCGAGCGCTACAGGTGGCTACCCTGTGAAGTGGCCAAAGTTCGGAGAAAGTGGTTGCTCCACCCGTGCGAAGCCAACGGCCCCAGCGAGGACGCTACGCTGGAGAAGTAAGCGTCGTAAACGGGTTCAACAGCCCCGGCACCCAACAGCAGCGTCCCACCGGAGGACGATGGGCGGGTTTTGCGGACGTGAGGCTATAAATAACCGCCTGGCGCGCATTTGCAAACAAACAAACGGAACGGAACGGTACCTGTTGCAACGTGGCCATCACTACGTTGGGTACCACCTGGAAATGGAACCGAACGGTGAGGAGGTCATCTCTGCATGTGTGTCCGCATGTGTACTAACAGGATTGAGGCTAACCGGCTTAAGATACCGTGTCGCGGCCGCATTTGACACTAATGTGCCGCTGAGCGATCGAAGGCGAAACGAAACGAAACTCAATAACTCGCATCTACATGTAGCTGAACGCTAACCAGAAGTAACCTAATTTGCCTTTTAATACTATTATGAAGTAGCTAACAGTTAGAATGTTGCAAAAGAAGGCAAAACTAAACCGCAACACGAAGCAAACACGAACAAAGTACTAATTAAAACAAGCAATAAATTAACAACAAATGGATAGCAAAACATAGAAACTACAAAGTAAAACTGAGAAATAAACTGTAAACTGTTTTACAGTGAGTACCGTAGAAGAACATATACAAAAGAAGCACACAGAACCGTAATATAGAGGGAGAAAACTAGTCAATCCGAGCCAGTAACAACAACCAACGGAAAACCAGCACACAAACCAAACAAATGAACAAGAAACAACCGTCCAGGTAACGATAGCTGTTTAGACGACTAGCCGACTAGGGGCCGCAATGCGACGGCGACTCGGAACGGGGCAGCCCAGCACACTAATCCCTGCCGAACCGTACCACACTAGTTTTTTGGTAGAACTCGCATGCATGTTGCTGCTCTTAGCTCACTCAGTCACGATCATCGATCAACCACCGCCGGTACCGCCAACTAGCGCCTCCGCTTGGTCCGCCTGGGTGTGGGTTGCGGCCACGTTGGGCATTTCAATTGAACTTTCTTCTCTCCATTTCCGTGTGCTGTCTTGCTCTCGATCGGCATTCTTCTCACTGTCCGCTTCCTTTTTCGTCGATCGGCACTGACAGCTGCTGCGTGATCGGAAAAATCAGCAGACCTGTGAGTATAGACGGGTAAGAGCAGCGCTTATGACATTCTCGCTCAAACCACCGAGCAAAGTTTGAATACAGATTCAATCGTCTATTCGCATGCCTCCAGCCTAAGCGTGAGTTCGGGGAAGTGTTTGTCTGACGGGCCGTTAATTTTTCAGTCGATGTTTTGTCAGTGAGAAGTCGATGGTTGTGTGAAGTCCCCGGTCAAGAAGTAGTGTTGTGATTTACTTGAAATTTATCAATCATTTCGTTCTGCCAGAAGCACCGTTTACAGTATGGCTAAGCGATGGTGGTTCGGCAAACGTGCAGTCGATTCATTGGTGAGCCCGGAATACTTCAAAGTAATATCCTGGAAGTGCTCACGTTAAGGCTAGAGTTGGTCCACTGTGTGGCAGTAAGAAGGTGTGCTTATTCAACAATTTACCGCCTGCACATAGCGATCGACATCCACTTCATGCTTGGGTAGCATTGGGATTAGTTTCACCGACCTGTTCACTCGTTCTCCCGGCGTTAGTTGACAGAGGACCGGCCTCAGCTTACCCCCCCAGCAGTCGCTCCGTGGATTCGAATTTCTGATTTAAAGGTTCTGGTCTTGGAAATAGAATGTGCGCTTTGCTGGAAAGCCACCCGGCCACAAATTCCTTCGGCTGCTCGTTAATTAATTTTTCGACAACTTGAGTGAAACCGAATGCCAAGCCCCAGCCCTCAAGCCAGGGGGCAATTCAGCACAAAATCGTCCTCCATCGTCCACCGCCGTTTCGGCAGGAGCTTCGAAAGGAAACGCATCCCATCTCTCGTACGAACAAATCCTCCCATCGGGGGCAGCGAGCGAGGGGATTTGTTCAAATCTCACTTATCAACCTTCAAATCCCATTCGTCCAAGCGTCCTTAGATCGTGTTCCGTGTCCGCTTCGCCCCACTGAGCGGATTGCGTTGTGTGACTTATGCTTTCCCCGTGGGTCGGACGCCGGGATTTTCTTTTCGAATCTTTGCGGAATGTCTTACGCTCCCGTTCCCGTTCTTAACCACCCGCCCGGCGCTCATTTTCTCGATACCCGCAGGAAAATTTCGTTCCCATTCGTCGCAAATCCTATGACTTCGAGGGCATCCGACAGTGCAAATGGTAGAGGGCGGACTCCGGATCCGGACCTTCCCGTGCGAGGCTTCTTGGAGCCAACGGCCAACGTTCTAATGTAACTGTAGTGCGGTTCAGGCCTGACTGACTGTGGGCGACTTGCGTTGTTAACTGTTCCTTCTGGTGGGCTTTGCTTTTGAGCCGGTGGTGGCTCTACCGGGCTTATTGATTTTCCGGCATGCGCTGTGCCGCGTTGTTAGTGAATTTTCCTACGAAACTCAGTGCAGTGAAATACCTGTGTCCTTTTCTTGTTCGCTATTTTGTTGAACCACCTTTTTTAAGATTGGTTTTGTGTTTTCTATGTCCTATCGTCGTGAAGACATTTCTGGTATTCTTCCAGCATTCCAGCGATCGATCAACGATGGGTTTTCCCGTTTCAGGCGAACGGTTTTGTTTTTTCACACATGACCCACATGAGTTTGCCATTTTACCTGTTTTGTTTTTTACTTGTTCATTAAGCCGTAGTTTTGTGTTTTGCTTTCGTTAGGTAAGCTTTGTTTGCACCCATTCAATAAACCTATTTATGTTCAGTGTTCCTTTTTCATGTTTTGATTACATTTTTTATAGCCCCCACCGATTACCATTTTTTCTGTTTTGGTTTTCATGTAATCTTTAACACAAACAACGACCACATTATGTGCGTTCCGTTCAGTTGACTGAATGATTTAGTTGCGTTCCATTTTGTTCGGTATTAGTTTCTTGCTGAGTTGTTTCATGCGTTGTTAGCTTCTGTTTGTCAATGCTTTAGGTTGCCTACTAATGGAATGCAGTGTATCAGCATCGGCGGAACCGGCGGTGCTGTGTGTTTATGCTCCAACCAACCGAATACTAACGCTCTGCCTCTGTTTCTCTCTTTGATCTCTTCTTTTCCCCTAAAACCAACCAACGAAACACTCACCATCTCACCGATCAATGGTCGACATTCAAAAATACCATTTTCTAAACATTTTTGCACGCACACACGCTACACGACACACAGTATAAGCTAGATTTCAGCGGCCTGGCGGGCCGGGCGGCCGCCGGTGGGTCCCGGGACGACGACGGCGCTTCCGGACTGCAGGGTGACAGCAAGGGCTCGACGACCAGCACCGAGGCGAGCATGTGACAGTACGGGATGGCCCGCCGGGGCGTTAAAGGTGACGCCCGGCGGACCAGAGTGTCCTTCCTGCTCTTCTAGAATAAGCATTAAACATTGCATATGTCCATATTTATCGAATTTATATATGTTTGACGCCTCTCGTAGCCGAGAGGGGCCACGACGACACATACTAGTGACGGGCAGTCCGTGCAGCAGCCACCAGCAGAAGCCAATCCACCAGCCATTACTGTTTGTTATATATGTGTATATGAAATCATAAATATTGAAATATGAATGTTTAGCGACCGGACCGGAAACCGAAACCAACACAAAAAACTCGAATACCAAAATCCCGAAAACAACAGCCAGCAGCAAGGTAGAAGAAGAAAAAAAAAGGTAGCGATCGACCGATCGAGGAGAGAGAGAGAGAGAGAGAGAGAGAGAGAGAACAAAATGCTATACCTACCACTTACTAAGCACTTTCTTCGTCACCGTTTCCCTCAAAAAGCTCCTCTACTAGCAAATAGCAAATAGTGCAAGCCGCAAGCTCCGCCCGAGTCCGAGTTAGAGACCGTAGACCGTTTTTTCCGAATTCTCTCTAGTCGTTTTGCCGCTCCTTAGCAGTTCCAGGGACCGGTCCGGGAAGCCCCGGCTCGCGTCCCTCTGCTCTCGGTGCGCCTTCTCCGCGCACGCTCTGCCTTTTCGCGTTACACCGCGTGCTTTCCCGCGCGCGGGATGTAGATGTTGTGTACTCTTCCTGGTGTTTTTACGTGTGTATGCGTGTTTTTGTACCTCCTAGGCGTTAGAGTAGCCGGTGGAAACGGCCAAGCGGCGTTCCGCCTAAATGGTTCTTCTTCTGACCTCTTCGATATAGCAGTTACCGCCGTCCGTATGGGGTCGAAAACCGCGGCAACAACGAAGCTCTCACGCTTGATCTTTCACGCTCCATCACGGCCCCGAAGTCCGGCGAGACGATTGGCTTCGATTGCGTTCCGTGAAACTCTATCGCTCCTCCTCGTGTATGCTTGATGCCTCCGCTTTGGCGTCCTTGGTGCCAAGCGCTTGCCTTGGTCCTTTTCCGATTCTTTCTCAGCTTTTTCCCCAGCAACACCTTCACGGAATGGAAAGCCTCCCGCTTTCCGTTCCTTTCTTGCCCAACAACTGTCAACTGACGCCGGAGTGTGGTTCAGTGGATCGGCGACGGGCGTGCAGCATCCGGCCGGGATGCTGGGGCTGTACTTCCGGCGGCGATGCTTTGATGAAGTGTTCGAGAGCAGCTCAAGTGGGCCCGGCAGGGCCTTTGGCACTTGCCAAATGTTTACCTTTCGCAACGCAACGCACTCTGCACTGTGCTTCTCTCGCTCTCCCGCTCTGTGTCTCCTACTCACCTTCTATCTCTTCCTCACTCTCTCTCTTTCTCTCTCTCTCCCGTGGAATTCCTACGATGGGGTGTCGGGTCCCCTCCAGGCCACCTGTGTCCCCGCCTGAGCGCTTTCGAACGCATCAAAGTGGAAGGTGAAGCGCACTTTGGTGTCGCCCCGACCTCGACCGGGCACGACTGGACTATCGATTGATATAGCCCAGCCGGTCCCGGTTGTGGTCGAAGAAATTAAAACCAGAAAATAAAAATGAGATCTCGCCAAAGACGAGCCACAGATCCTGGCTCGTCTGAGCCGAGTGTGGGTGTGGGCGCACACTCCGATATCAAACGAGGAAACTCGGGCTCGACTCAAGTCCCTCGGCGTAAGGGCGATGGATGTGGATCAAGAGCAAATATCCTAGCAGCAGATTGGTGCGAGACCCTCGCTAGAGGGTTTTCGCGGGCGTTAGTTGAAAGTGAGAAGAAGACAAAACACCAGCAGTTAAACGTTAGAAGTTGAACCCCCCACGGGAGCACTCGTTGAGGGAGGGACCCGTTCGGACCACGGAAGTAATGAGAATCCTTTGGATCCACCGATATCCGGTTCCGTACGGGATGGAAGTCGTTCCGTTTCAACTTATTTTGTAGCGATAGTGTTCATAGTGGCCACCGACGGGGAACCTTAAGTTCCCTGGTAGTGCTGATGGTAGCAGAGCCATATCGTTTGTGTTCGAAAGCTAGAGGTCAATGTGAATCAGACCCACGATAGAGACGGATTTTGAAGGAGCCCACCCAGCAGCAGCAGCGCCAGAAGTGTGGCCAACGGTGTGAAGAATTAGTTGTGATCTCCTCTTAAGAATTTATCACTGTTGAGATGGTGAGATAGTTTTTAGAAAGTAACGATCGTTCAGCGTTCCGATGTTTTTTCTGCCCCTTTTCTTATCCAACCCCGACTTAGGGCCCCCCGTAGCGGTAGGACGTTTGTTCCCGACTTTTCTCGTAGCCAGTAAGATAGATAGATGCTTTCAAAAGCAAACAAAAAAGGAATAAACTAAAATGAGAAACAGTGAACCAGTCGAAACTAGAGGTAGTACATAGGAAACCCCCGTTTTTTCGTGGCGTTATTCGATAATTCCTTTCCCCACGGCATTCTGTGTAATGGTGAAGGCGACGGCGACGGATCGGAAGGCGTTCGGTCCCGACAACAACCAACCAACAAAACGGTATCGAAAATGATAAACCATTGCTTAGAGCGTGTATGTGTGTGGGTGGGTGGTTGCGAACAGGACACCGAACCGAACCGAACCGAGATGGGTTGCGATCTGCGAGGTAATGTAAGGAACTATTATAGAAAGGGAAAAGATGGTATATAAAACGATGTCAAAACGAAGCGATCCCAACACACCAACAGCATTGCTGGAGTGTAAGTGTGTATGTGTGCATGTGGTGCGTGAGCGGGCGAGTGACTGTAACGCTTGATCGATAGCGATCGTTGTGACGCACGGCAAGCGGGCGACGATAAATAATAACTTTGAATCCCATCAACCCATCAAGTGTTGTGACTTAGAGCGAATATAATTAAACTACTAGCACGGTTAGATTCACCAGTAATCCGGTGACGAAAAATCATTTATACGGTTCGTTGTATGCGAGAGCGAGAAACGAGTATCAAAGGGGAGGTAAACATTTGATAGAAAACTAGTTACTTACGGCACTACGGCCCAGTAGCAATCGATAAGTAGGTTGGTTGGTGCATTTTCTCATTAATTTACCGGTTAATTTAGTTGTCAAATTAAAGGGACACCATTTACCTATGCTTAAATGAAACATAAAACGGGCAACCAGTCGGTTGGTTGGTTGGTTGTAGCAGGAAAACAAAGCATAATGATCATGGAACTGGTTCAGGGTAGAATAGTGACAATTGCTGGAAGTATATGCGGACCACGGGGGTGCGTCCTGTACGGTCCCGTCTCACCTAGTGTTTAATCGATTATGTTTAAGCATCGTTTTGTGTTTGGTCTACGAAGAAGAAGCGGCGTTTCCTAAACGCAAATCATTATCCCAACCTGGCACTCGGCGTCGGTGCGTAGATAGAAGCCTCGAGCGAAAGAACCAATTATTACAATTTAATGATTTCAAAGTATATAAACCCCACGAAGGGTCTACCACACCCACACACACACTCACGCCCATTCATATCCGTTTGGAAGCGTAACCGGCAGTCGCTTGGTGCTCCTTACCGAACGGAGGTTAGAGATCCAAACACGCAACACGCGCTACAAATCAAGAAACAATAATTACCGTCTAGGGATGCATTTAGTGGCCAACACATACACATGCACACACATACACACATACAGATTGGGTTGGCCCTTGTTTGCATGTTGCCATGCCGGAGGGAGCATGAAGCGTGTACGTAGAGCTTTTCCGGAACTAGAGCCACCCCCGGAACAGGCGAATGCTGGATACTGGATTCACCAATTCAACCCACCAACTAACGAGTAAGACGAAAACCAATGGAAACGGAAACGGAAATGGCGCGTATGTGTGCGTAACGCGCCATGGGAACTTTTATAAAGTTTCACAGAATGCAACTGTGTTCCACGTTCAGTACATTCATTCAGTTTACGGGGTTTGAATGCGGTTGTTAGTAGAAGCTCTTTGCGTTAAGAGTTGCCAACTTATATAGAGATTACGAAACGGTCCTTAAACTTTAGGTGTAAATAGGTACGCTCGGTGGACAACTTTCTCGATGATTTGCCCTTAAGTATGTTTAATTTTAGCCATCTTCCAAACCACAAACGCAATTCTCGAGTCGACAGTTGACGATTAGCTTGTTAGAGCCGGTCAAGTACAAAGGCTCCGGAAGTTACAATTGAATGATGATATTTCGAAACAATCACAGGATAGGATTATGCGTGGCATAATATTTAGGCCCTTAGGCATGGCATAGGAAAGGCCCCAGAGTTTTGCTACCAGATATTAATGTTTCCTTCTCTACTCGTTCCGTGTGTTCGTAACCGATTGGCAGCCCGACAGACCCGAGTGAAAATGTACGATGTGATTGGGACTTGTTGTTTTAAGCTAAATTGAGAATGGCTCTCCCGTAAGCCCGTTTCGGGTTTGATCGTCAAAGTACGGTAAAAAGATGCTTGCCGGGAACGAAATTGTGCTCCAATAAAAGTAACCCGAGCTAGTGGTAACTTCTAGTTCGTATTCACCGTATTCGTCACACTAATATTGCCAATCATTTCATATCCTTGGATGGAGACAAGCCCGGGCGCTTCTACCACATATTTAGGCGTATTTTTGTAACCAACATCTGCCGAGGTTTTTTATAATTCTCCTACGAACGGAAGGAAGTACGCGGTTCGTGCCGAGACTGGCACCTAGAGGAGGTCACTGCATCGAAATAAAGATTGGAACCGAAGAAAGGAAAACATATTTAATCGTGAATTGTGAACAAACCCGTTGTGAACCATACAGTAGATCGGTAGCGAAGTGACAAGATAGATTCGAGCGTAGTTCTGGTGCAACCAGAGTCTCCCGTGCGGAGCAATGCTTGTAGGACACTGGGATAGAAAAACTGCGTCTCCTCGACTGGCGTGTCGTTGAGCTTGGCTGTAAACCAGAAGGCTGGCATCAGAATGAGCGGCGGGTGAAACGTAAAGAAAATGTATAAATAGATAGACATATCATTTAAAACTTCGAAACGAAAGCGATGAACGGAAGAAAAACATTAAATTGGTTAAGGGGCAAGAGTGGTCCCCGATGTCCTGAGAAGGTAACTTTAAAATCCAAACAAACGCAAAAGCTAAAATCAACACAAAAACCGAACGCAGCCAAGTGGATCAGGCGGCGGATGGCGTTGTATTCCTATAACACGTATATTTCTAACCAACAAAGAACTCAAACCAAACCACACACTAACAGACCGCTGAAGCGCCAGTCACTGGAATCGGGCGAGGTACAGGGAACGAACTGGGGTCGGCAGTGGGGACAATGTAATCAAACATGTAGCATGGATTTAGGTGTAAAACGGGCCCTGGGCCGAGTGTGTAAAACGATCGATTATCGAGTAGCAGTACAACACCCCCACGCGAGAGAGTGAGAAAAGGGTGGAAGAATGGCAAAATACGGAAGTAAGTGTTGTAAAAAGTCACGACTCGCGAAGCAGGGACGCAGCAGCGTAGGGCAAGTGAAACCCGAATAGAGAACACTATAAACAGTCTTGAAATATTCTCAAATAAAATTCTTTATGATAATTATTAATTCGCCGGTGTCTTTGTTTCCATTGATGGGACGGAATTTTTCTATTAATTTTCATCCAATTTACTTTAAATTAAGTTACTGAACGAGAAAGTAACGTTTAATTTTCGAACCACCCTGTGCTCTTGCACGGAACGGCCCAACGGTGATGCGTGCAAGCCGGTGTGACTTGTGTGCAAGGCCGCAGCTGGCGAACAAGAAGGCGAGTCAGTTGTGTGCGATATTTCAAAATCTTGCGTCGATTTGAATTTTTCCGCATTTATTGATTTCTTTGAAAAGGTAGTTTTGCTGATGTTTGGTATCAAATTTGACATTTACTTTTCACTTATTGACTAACGTAAAATAAGTTGGTTTTGTAACAAAAGGCTGGATTTCGCTGCAGTGTTTCTTTTCATCGCTCAAGAAGCGTTCATTGAAAAGACCATCGTCTTACTTTACGTTTTAAATTTGTTTCTATTACAGAAAATTAGCCAGAACCGGATTTTTTAAATATTTAACTTCCAAAGTGGCCCTACAACTTATCTTAAATCGAATGCCGTCAGAAGTACCGTGCCATTTGCTGCTGGTCCCTAGCCTGGGCTCCCAGGCTTCAGCTGGGTTTATCTCGTTCGCCCCATCAGCATGCGGCGGCTTGGCTGCGCGACCGGTGCACCACGTGGGCGTCCCGTTGCAGCTCGGACACTAATTGTTCACTCCCTTCTGGCGGTGCATTTCGGTCGGCTTTCGGTCGGCCCAAGCAGATTGTTCCGCGATGATATTCAATTGTTTACCGGTTACCGGTTCCAATCGGCGAAAGGATTTCGACTGTTTTTGCGGCACATTTTTCAACGAGCTCTCCACAAGCTGCGCTGTTTATCTATTGCGGATGAAGATCGGTACGCAGGATAGGGCAGCTGGCGCGCGGCTTGGCGGCTTGCATTCTCGGGAGCCGATCGGGAGCCGGAGCAAAGAGAATAAGACATTTGACCGAAGCTGGTGCTTTGCTGGGTGAGGTGAGCGAAGAACGAGAAGGAGGTTCCGCAATTCTGGTAGGTTTCCCGAACGTCAGAAAGCAGTCCTCCAAAGCCCGAGTCGGAAGGCTCGTCTGGCGTTCTGTGGTCTGTCGCTTGGGGTTCACTTCTTGTGTTCCAACTCTCGAGCGGCCAAATGGCTGGTGTGCGGATCCATTTCAGCGTAACCACCGGTGGCCGCTCGGGGCTGGGGACGGGGGCAGGAGCACCACGATTAGGTGCACGGTCCGTGAAGTCGGGCAGATGACGAAACCCGGCGACTGTTCCGCGCACTCGAGTGGAAAAGCCAACGAAATTGAATGAAAGGGCCGGCCCGGCTATTGCGGCTAGCGTGCCGGGCCGAACAGAACTCAAAGCATCGGCCCTTCTTCCCCGTTGCATCAGTGCGGGCATGGGGGGCCGGCGGACAAAGTGCGCCATCGAAAGTTCTCGACATGGTTGGGCTTTCGAAAGCGTGCTGGAAAACTGAAGAGCAAAATGAGGAGAACTCAAGTCGAAACGCAACTGAAAACATTTGGCTTATAAATTTAGAAGAAAGATTTTTTTATTAATGACCTTGAATAGAAATAAATGCTGTTGCATCTTGTGAAATATTTTCTCTTTCATTAGCACAACAATTTCCAAACCAATCCCGAAATGCCACTGCCGTGTCCTTAAAGCCTGCACCTGGCATTCGCCGAATGAGCCGCCCTAATGGATCATAACCAAACACCAGCACCGGCGGTTGATAAATCATAATTGCATAATTTACGGTCCGTGTCCCGACCGACACACCTGCTGATATCTTGATTCCGTGGCGGGATTTCCTTGAACATTCGCAGCATGTTCGCAGCCTCGGTGCAGGAATTCGGTCTCCGAATGGCGGCGGCGGCGGCGGCGACGGACGGTTTTGTGTTCGAATGGTTCGACATTCCGTATCGATTGGTTGTTTTCTCTCGCTTGAGCCGACACGGGCGGTAATTAATTAGAAAAATAGATTTCGAACCGAACGGGGACCGGGACCCCGTATGGTTGCCGTACGCCCGGCCCCAGGTTTCGCTACGGGAGCTACGGGCGAGAGAAGAAAGGTATGTTTTTCTAATTGCTTTGCGGCACGCCGATCATCGATCGTGGCTTTTTCCCGACCGGCGGCTAGCGGTTGGTCGTGCTGGGCCCACATGGTGACAAACATTTTACGGGTGCTATGCTTTGGGCCCAATGTTTTGGACATGAGTTGGATTCTAGTTGAAGTGACCCGGAGTAGTTCCATGTTGGCTTTAGTGGTTTTACACTTGTACATGAATATTAATACGTTCGATCAAATTGAATGTTGGAAACACAATTATCATACTCACTAGCTACAAAGTAGTAAATCAAGAGCATTTATTAAAATCCTTCTTCAATTACTCATTACTCTAAAGACATTTTTCAGAGTCACCAATTTGGACTCGGGCGATCACTTTTCGCTCTACCCTATCAGAAACGCAGCCCCGTGCGCCATCATTAGCAACCGTGTGCCGTGTTGTCAGTGTAATCGACTGCAGGTTTTACATGCTTTTCGCTAAATTCGCGCTCCAGAAATCGCTCGCCCAACAAGCGTTCCTGGTACAGCCCGCCGACAGTGTACTTACTCCTGTGATACGTCGCCCAACAAACATTAGGCCGGAGTGGAGTGGCTGGTCGCGAGAGTTTGCGAACGCGGGGTTCGCCGTTTAACCATCGCTTAAGTCGTTTGACTTTTTACGAGCAGCGCGACCAACGGTGTAATTGCTCGCACATGCGTACGTGCGGGCGCGGGCTTCGGGAGGGATTGGCCGACCACCGGGTGCATACTGTTGCATGTGTATGGGTGTGTGCATTTATTTCATTTTAATGAGCAACCGACGATACCGACGATAAACATCTTGTTTCAACCGCTTCACCGCCCGATTATGTTCGCGCTCGCGCGTGCCCAACATATTTCTTTCTTCGCCACCCAGGGATCCGGCTGATCGATAGTTGTCGATTTATCAGCCATTAACAGGTGGTCGGGTGTTTGGTTTTGGGCCAGTAACATTGGGCGGAAGGCTAAGCCTATGAAGCATAGAGCGTCCCCAAAAAGCTGCGTCGGTGAATCAGCGTCAGCGATGGAAAAGGGTGGCAGGACCAACCCACGCGACCACAGTTTCACTTTCGCACCCACCCATCGGGGCCAGGGATCCCTTCGCTGGGAGTGTAGCGGTGAGCGTTTCCGTGTTTATCCGTGCCCAAGGTTACTCGACAGCGACGAAAGCGAACCACGTTGGGCCATCCGCCGTAGGTCGGCGGCTGTTGGTCGAAGGTTGCTCGGCCGAAGGTTTCTGATAACAATTGGTTGTCGTTCGATGGCTGCGTAAATGTTTGGTTTAAGACTTTCGCTCGGCGCCGGTGACCCACTTTGGGGCATGTAAACCATTCGTTCGTGGTTCCCGTGGTTCACCTTTGCTTCTAGCGATATTTCAAACGCTTTTAAATGTTTAAACTTTAAGCTTACAAGTTAATTTATCTGGCATGTTACTCCTGCCCATTGTGGGTCGATCGAACGCTGACATCGAATGTGTCTCAAGACACGCCACGACGGGATTGCGTTATCGTAATGCAGATGCAATTATTCATCTGCGCGATTTATTTTCGGCGGGACGCCACGAACGCGCCAAGCAGTGGCGTATGCGTGACCATTCTGCGGCCACGGCTAATTGTTCCCCGATGCGCCCCGTCGTGTGCTGTCGAAATGCATTTGCCGAAAACAAGGCGCAGAAGAAAGACAATCCAACCCACGGCACGGTGCATCATTTTTTTCAGCACATGCACGCTGCAGCTGACTGCTTCCCCTTCACTGATCTGTATCAGGCCGCAACGGTGATCTTTTGGCAGTGGTCCGATGACGGGCGACACACGCGTATGGAATGGCAGACACACGTGAGCGTATTGTTTAGATACTGTGACGCTGAAGCAATGGCAACCGCTCCTTTCCATTATGGTTGACCGGTAGCGAGAACTAATAGAACGGTGATGAACGAGAATAAATGCGTGGAAAGTTGCATGATTTCTTTAATAGGAAAATAAACCACACATATCCAAATTTCTAAATACATTAATAAGAAAAAGGAGTTTTATTTGCGTACATCTTATGAGAGAATCCCGAAGATCATCCGTCTGCGTTGCACCAACTCATCGGTTTAGAAGCTAAAGACATCAGCTCAAGCCCTGACAGTTGGAACTTAACATGGCTCTGTCCATTCTAATAATAAAAAAAGGAAACATCATGATGTTATCTGGTGGACTTTCTATTTCATCCTTTTTTGAATTTTACCACAATTAGTTTACACCGCTTTCTGAGCCAAATACGTTAAATTCTTATTCTTATTCAAAATGGTTCAGTGTTTAGCGACCCACAAATACGTTCCATTGTTTTCAATTTAGGTCTTCTCTAGGGCTTTAGCAGTTCCTTAATTTCTTCAATACGTCCACCACAGATATACTTCCAAATGTCAATCGCAAATGCTCCTTCGCAAGTGTCTTCAGCTGGACGAGAGCTCAATCAGATAAGGCAATCGGACTGACGCGGTTCGTGCGGTCAAACAAAACGAAAAACGTCCGGCAAGCGAGATCTGCCTCACCGGCAGAAGACCGGTTGGTTCGTGATGCATCAATCTTCGGCGCGAAACGCGGCCGGAGCGAAAGCCAGAAAAGAATCGGCTCAAAAATAGACCAAACCGCGAACCGCGCCAATTCATCGACCTATCCATCGCGACCAATCCATCCACCTCCCCTCCCGTCCGTCGCCACCGTTCCTTCGCCGCCGATTGCCACGAAATGTCTCGAATAAGACTCGAGTATAAAATTGAAGGAAAAGAAAAAGAGGAGAGAATCTCTCGGATCTCGAGCGTCCCGAACAAAAGATCGCAGCGCATCGTGTTGGGAGTGGAAAAGTGCATCGAAAGGAGGTACGGCAAAGGTACCGGCGGTCGGCAGTCGTTTCACCCTCCCGGGGACCGCCCGGGCGAGCTCTCTGGTTGCGATCGGGTCGGGTCGAGCATTATGCAATCGGATCGAAGATCAATCTTGTGCAATAGAATGGGGGCACCAGTGTTGCCCGGGATTTGCTGCTCGGGACGAGAGAGAGAGAGAAGAACGCCGGGCACGCCGAAGTGGCCGCGTCCCGTTCTTCTGCCCGTTCCGTGTGGTTGCTACGCTTATCATGTTGGGGGTCTGTTTTGAAAGCCGATGGGGAAAAGAGTCGAAATAGGTACGCTATATTGGATGGCCAAATATTAGGAGCTGATGATGAAATGGTCAAGCCTGTTCTTGATTAATTTGACATTCATTCTCATTCGACTTTCAACGACAAATAAAATATGCTTAGAAGAAAGGTTCGTTTTCCGTCTTAAACGAATGTTCCGAAGTGACCGTTCAACGGAACACTCACAATATTCATATTGATCGGACATTAATTACAAATAGAGGAATATTTAAATTTTATTCCATTTGTGCAATTCTTGCATTCCAAAACATTCTAAACATCGACCCAGCCTACCATCGCCATGGAACCACAATGGAACCCTCAAAACCCGCGCTGTCAAACAACTTTCACTATTCTGCCCAGTTCGCCGAACTGTGCTGATGGAAAAACTAGCATTTCCATCCGCTTCGGAGGCGTTCTTCCGTTTGGCAGAATCGCGGCCGTTGCTAATCCGGTGCGGCGCTATTGTTACGCAATCGTTGCGTTCGGATGGAACAGGTCCGAACGGGTGACATCCGGAGCAGGAAGACCATGTTTGGGTTATGCTGTACTTCCACTTCCCGTGAAAGCGACAAACGTCGGTCCGGTGGTGTCAACGTTTTTGGCTCTTTTGTGCGCCGCTTTTGTGAATCAATGCTCCATGTTGCTGGCGCTGTCCTATTGTGTCGAACCGGCCATTGTTGAGTGGTGTCAAAATGTCAAAATAAAAGCAGGTCAATTATCTTATAAAACGGTTTATGATAATTGATAATACCTCTTTTTAACCTCGTTGCCATTAATATCCTTCTGATATTATGTAAAATAAATCACAGTTTCCATGGCTTCAGCAAATGTGTGCTTTAATGTGTTAATGTTGGCGATAAAACACCTAAAGCACCCCGCCCCGGGCGTGACGTGCGATGACCATCCCAGAGCCCGGCATAATTCCGCTCCGAGGTGGCACACGTCCACCGCACCTGCCACGGAGCGGCTCGTTAATTAGGTCTCCAGCCAGCCAGCCGGACTGGCCGACCGAGGGACACAGACATTAATAACCTAAGCATCATAAAATCCCACCCATCGCTTGATGGTCCAAAATTAGGACCTCCTCGTGGGCTTCTCGGGTTGGGCAAACAACAACAACAAGAGCAAATACGGTGAACCACTAAAAACGACATGCGATTAATACCATCATTATGAAGATTACTGGCCACCGCTTCTGTGTGTCTCTGTGTGTGCGGGCTTCGGTAAGGCCTGCTGTGCGTGTTTTTTTTTTTTCTAGCATTTTTCCGACCTCCCAGAGGCACTGGCAGTCCGGTGCCGTGCCGGGCGCTGCGGTGGCACTGAACCGCAACGGTGCGGTTATATAACCGCCTTCTACTAAGTCGTCTTACATCGCCCGCGACTAACGTGGCTAAGCCCCACGTCCTAATGGCCACGCGTGGCGGCGGTCGCGCCGGTGAATGAGAAAGAAAAATGGAGCCCACGAAAGAAAATTCGAGCAACCGACCCGGGACGGCGGCGGTCGGGAGGTGCACAGGGGAGATGGAAAATTACGGCCCCGAAACATGAGCCCGGGGACGGGAGCGAAAGCGAAAGTGTGTGTGAGAGAGAGAGGGAGCTAAGACCGAGACGAGCGCATTAATTGTAAGCGAATTCGACACCAGCCAAGACCCGTGGCGC
Organism: Anopheles bellator; assembly: GCF_943735745.2. NCBI lineage: Eukaryota > Metazoa > Arthropoda > Insecta > Diptera > Culicidae > Anopheles > Anopheles bellator. The sequence continues at coordinate 18,956,333 of NC_071285.1, read as the reverse complement.
GGCGGGCCTGAAGGGCCAGACGGGCAGCGAGTGGAAAATTCATTCGATCAGCTGTTGGCCAGGGAAGGCGCCGTGGATGTGGAACACATTCAGTAAATCAAGCGTAGCACTGTTTGTTAAACAATGTTGTAAAATTATTAATAAAATGCGCCATCTGTGTGCCAATAGCGACATCAGCGCCAGTATTTCGGTGTTGTGCTCCTGTTACTTTTACCAAGATTTCCCTAAAAACCGTTCATCTCTTTTCTTTCGCCCCAAACGAATGTGACCCACATTCGCGTCGTTCGGCGGTTAGCGAACAGCGATGGCGTCTGTTTTAATTGGAGTGACTAGGAGCCACTAGACCCTTTCCCGCGATGTCGACGATGGGGCGAGCGCTGGACTAGGCGGTAATTAGCATTTTGACCTAGTTTTTCTTTTCGCGTCGAGCGCACTGGAGCGGGTCGCTGTGACGTTGCGGCAGGACGAGACGAGCCTGCCGAGAGTGTCTTATCGTGGGCTGCGGTCGCTGGAAGCCTCTGCTAGTTAGCGCACACATGAGCAGCGGTGGAAGATGGAAGTGTTGGAATGCAATGTTGGGGACGATGAGTCTAAAATAGTAAATAGTAAATTAAAATTAAATAAACAAATAAATAAAATTTAAAAAGTACTCCAATAACATAAACAGTAAAATTTAAGAAAACAAATATAGCATACCCAAAGTCAAACTGTACAATCAATTATGAAAGAAATTATAGGAAAACTCTAGAAGATAAACTGATGGCGAATGTCGAAACGAACCGAAGAGCCAAAGGAAACGAATGCCGCAAGGCTAGTAAGACATCAACCAAAGCAACGCAAGCAAAGCAAAAAAGAGAATGCCGAAAAGCCGCCGATTAGTTGCCAAATGTCAGCATTAATTAGAGGCCCAAAACTGAACATTAATTTACTGAACTAAAACGCCACCCGTAAGGATGAAAAATCCATTCCATAAAAGAAAAGCCGATTGATTGCCCACGGCTACAACGCAAAGGCGCAAAGGCGAAAAGCTTTGCGGACCAAAAATATCTCGAAGCCGAAATTTGCAAAGCAAACCAGAGAGAAGAAAGTGGCCGAAAACGAACAAGATGACGACCATCGGTCACCAATAATCACGCCACCCACCGTCTTGAGATAGTGCAAAAGGAAGGAGTGAAAGTGTGAAAGAGAGAGAGAGAGAGAGAGAGGGCGAAGGAGCAGAAACGCGATCGGTGTCGGTGGCGCGTGTTCCTGCTCCGGCAAGGCCATTCGGCCACCGGATCAGTGTGTCAGTGGGACCCTCTTGAGGCGCGCGTGTGCCGCCGATGTCGGCAACGCCACCGCCACTACTGGGTTGCCGGTTCGCTAGGTCTCAACCCTCCTCGCTCCTCGGCGGGTGGCGGGCTCCGGTTCAGTGCACCGTCAAAATGCGGGGCGCATTTTACGGTGCACTGGCCCCAAACCCCGGCCAGCCAGCCAGCCGGTTGCAAGTCGCTTGCGGTGGGTTGTTGCCCGAACGCAACTTTCGATTTCAACAGCTTCGAGCTTTTTCCAGCTCGCGTTTGGCGCTCGGATGATGATGTTGCCACTCGAACATGTGTTTCGCTCGGTTTTGCATACCCCCGCCGGGCCGCCACGGTTTTCCACCGACACCGCCGTTCAACCAATCCATCTTTTTTCCCGGCCCCGCCGGTTCGGCCAATTATCTTGCGGGTGCCGCGGGTTTTAATTGCACTCCCTCCCGTCCCGGTCGGTGCGCCGTAGGCCTCCTCAATCGCCCAGGGTACCTTTCTAGGCCCACCACCAGAACATACTGGCCGCAAGCACTCTCTCTCTCTCTCTCGCTGTCCCACTCACTCTGAAGTCGACGGAAGACAGTTCCCGAGGCTTCTAGACTTGACTTGACGGTGGTGTGACTTGACGTGTTCGGCTCCTTCGAACTTCCTTCGAAGCATAAATTTATGAGGCAAAATACATATTCGAATTGAATTAAAATACGTTTTCAGGTACCAATTACTTCTTTGATACGAATTCAATCATGGTTTCTTTCTTTTCATCTAATGATAAATTTAATGATAAATTTTTAAATTTCAATTTAGTTCATTCTCTAATGATTTATTTCCTAATGAATACCAGCATTAAAAGATAATAACAAAAAAAATAATAATGATAATAAAAGCTAACAACAATAGATTAATCCCGAATTGGGTCATGAAGCTGCTCGATTCGGTGATTCATTTCATCATATTACGTATTGCTGCTCACTTTGTATAAGTTTCCCGATTTGAGCTTCTCATTTTCATCTCTGCGCAAAACGTTTGGTTTTGTTCGTGTCTCTCGAAGCACAAACCGGCCATCCCGAAAGCCCGAGAATGTGCCCAATTACTTAGCATATCTCCGTGTTTTCCGTTTGCTCTCTGTCCCATTCACCCGACTGTGGTCGAGATTTATGTTTCTCTTCTCACCCTCGCGTCAACCACGACCAGCGTCAGGGGACCACCACTTCAACGTCAACCCTCTGGTTCCCTCTCGTCGCCTCCGTCTCGCCCGGCCCCGTTACAGATGGGCTAAAACCAGTGCAAATATTGCATAATGTTTGTTTATGTTTCTTTCTCGCTTGCGGGCCACAGCTGACTGCGCCGCGGTTGCACCGCGAGAAGCTGTCCGCTGGTTGGCTGGCTAGCTGACTGACTGACTGGCCGACTGGTCCCACGGTCCGACTGAATGTCTAATTTTACGCGCGTTTCGGCGTTGTGCATCTTGGAGGGTTGTGTGCGTTAATGGGGTTTGGTGTTCCCTTGAGGTATCGAGCTTCCGTGTTGGATCAGAGCGTATAAAAAAGGAGAGTTTTCTAACTAACTTTCGATACCAACTGAGCCAAAATTAACAAGAGATTGATATCTTTTACTACTTCTTTTAGTATTTTTTATCATAAGGTCCCTCGACGACGATGAATGTGATTTCAACATAGGTCTGCATTTGTGCCACCATCGACTCGATAGGTGACTGTGATCGTGGGTCGGATCACGGACTTCTCGGGGACTGGGACATCTCACCCGTCACGGCACGCCGAGGTCGGAGCAAGGGACAACCTTAGACGACCCACCCGAACCCGAGCCCTTTGGTGCGGTGTCGTGGCTTGGCCGCAGCGCTCGTGAGTTCGTGCCTCACCTCAGCATAGAGCGTCTCCCCGTTGAGGCTATTTCCGCCACCAATCGTGCCACCCACCTGCTGTATGTTAATCCAACCACTATCACCCTCCCGTTTACCGTCCCAAAACTTTGGAGATCAAGCCGACGGCGGAAAACGGTCATCCCAAATCTAATGCCTGGTTTTCTTCCCAATTTTGTTTTCTCTCTCTCTTCGTCGGGGCTGGAACTGAACCTTTGTCTGCCCTGTGGTCCCTAGCGGGCCCCACGCGGCAGTGGTGTGAGTGAGTTTGCGTGAAGCGTGAAAGGGAGAGTGTTCAGGCCGCCCGTTGTTGGTCTGTTGCGTTTTTGTTGTGTGCGAGGCACGTTTCGGTTTCGTCGCGGAGCAAACTAGAGACTAATTTACGGCAGACCACAAGGCACTGTGCAGCGACAGTCAGATGCACAGTCGAACCTAACCACGAGTCAGTGTGGGACAAAAGCAGCGATTTATTTTTGTATAAACTCAGAGATTTATTAGTTTTGACTACTTTAATCAAAAGGCTTGGGCGAAGAGTTACCATTCGTATATTCATACTGATGTCAAAAATAAGCATATCAGTTATAATAAAACAGTTTTTATATCATTTCGAATGATTTTAGTTTTCATCAATACATAGAAAAAAGTTGCTTACTGCCAAATCACCATTTCATATCCCAAAACATGCAGAACCTAAAAGAGGAGCGTATTTAATAAGGCGATGAATATCCTTGTAATTATGTATTATTATCCTTGTTTGAAAATTTCCCCTTTGCACGAGTTATTCCTGTCACTACACTTGCGCGCCTTTGAATTCGACGATCGCGCGATGAGCGTGAGAAAACCCGCGCCGAGCAGTGAGCGTGAGCGTGTCTCACGCGCGTGAGACACGCTCAGCGTGAAAGAGAATGAGAAAACATTACACCAAAGTGCAATGGAGCAGAAATCTAACGAAAAAAAAATGTCCATCGTCAACACATTTGAGCGGCGATCGTGTTTAGTGTGGCACAGAGTTAGAGCTTCACCCCACAGCGCCCCACAGACCCACCCGCACCGCCCTCTACCCTTTACTCTGAATCGGCGTAATAGTTTTTCACTCCCGCGCGCCGCGCTTGCCCGATATGCGGTGCTGCGCGGCCAGAAAGTGAGAGTGAGACGTTGCGGTGGGGAAAGAAAAAAATCTCACCCCACACACACAGGCACACGGCGACGATGCATGGAGGTGCCCCACGGAAAGTGGGTCAAACGGTTTTTTTCTTTCTCTTCTCACGCTGCTGCTTCTACTTCTTTTTCGAGTCAAGCCCCCAAACCAGCTCCGGAGTTGTTTTTGTTTGAGTTTCTTATGCACTCGCTTCCTTCTCGTCTTCGTTTTTCTAGTGCGGCCACGGTCCTGCTCCTGGGGGCGAGCGGCTCACTCGCTCTCCCGCTGCATTAGAAACGGCTCGGTGGCTCGGCGTGACGAGGTGCGGCTTCTGCGCTGCGCTCTTCGCGGGTTGCATCCTGCAATTTTCGATAACAGTCTGAATGGGCAATAAACTAAAAAAACACTAGAACCATACACAGCATAAACCGGGGGGCGGTGGGCCAGCATTATGTGCAGATTAGCTTTGGCAAGTGCTTTGGGTCGGTATCGGGCTAAATGGGGAGACAATTTATGAAGCCCCACGGGACTTTGACTCTGGGCATCTCTCTCTCTCTCTCTCTCTCTTTCGTTGGGCGGGAAAATGGTTCACATTCGCCCGCACGAGGCAAACCATATTTCATCGGCCACACCGGATGGAGGGGAGTGGTTGGATCGAGGCTCTCGAGCGAAGTGGTTGAGATCAATTTGTACAGCCGTATTTAGACAGACGGTGTCTGACGGGTGCATGTGCAGCAACAGAATCTGAGATGCATCGGTCCGTCGGTGGGGCCCGTTTTCCGTAGCCCGTCAAGCTACTGCCTGACGCTCGTAGGTTTTCTCACTGATTTATGCAGCCCGCCGAACGAGCCAAGCTACTTAGTAGAGAGATTATGTGAGGGAGAATAAAATGGAAAACTCAAACGGAGGAATACGGAACCGGGCGACACGATTCGAAGAGTTAGTTCAGATTTATGAATGCTGCCCAGTACTGTCTGAGATGGATTTATGGAAACAAAATTAATTAAATAATTTTTCCACAAATTTGGTTTTTTTGATATTTGGGATATTGATAGCAATTTGGGATGTATTCAGAGTGTAATGTTTAATAAAGTTGCTGCCAATATTTTCTCTACATTTCTTTCAAATTTTCTTTTCCGCATTGGTCCCTTTATGTTCCGTGGCCTTGGCAAATTTTACTTGGTTTTTCCGTTTTTGTTTAGTTTTCAAATACACTCCAGGAAGAAGTATGTTTCGACTAGAACTCGTAGCTCGATTTTGTCGATGTGCTTAAATTAATAAATGCACAAATAAATAAGATTTGTAGTGTTGTTTGGATTATGTAACGTTTTGAGTATGTAATGCATGATTTTTAACTTAAGACAAAAAAAGATTCTTCTGGATGAAAAGGGCATTAAAAATCTAACTCATCAATTAAATGAGGTACTCGTCGTTTGCGGGTTTACTTTCTTAAATTATTTGTATTGTATTATTCAACGTACCATAAAAGAACCCGCGTTTGAGAGCCGTTCGATTCACTTCTATTACCGTCAAAACGCAAGTGGATTACAAAAGCGCTTATCGCCACAGTTCTGCGCTACTGATCCACTCGATACAGTGCTTATTATTCGAAAACAAACAACCGATCATCGGCGGCGATCACAACGATAAAGCCACTGTGTACGCAGCAGCTTGAGCCCGTCACACGTGCGACCATTTTTAATCGTCTTCCCCATCGTCTTCCGGTTTCGATCCGGCTAGAAAGTGGCAGATTGTTGTTGGCCACCGGATTCGGCGTGCATCGTCGCCGGCCAGGAGTGGCCACTTCAGCAGGATCCAGTAGTTTCTAATCGGTTCCTATTCGAGCAGCAGCGATCCACTCGAGCGATGCAGCCCGAAACGCCACAGTTTCGCGCTCAAGTGTGTTTGCATGACAATTAAGGGACAGCAACAGTAATTACTCCTACATAGTACGGATTGCTCCCATTCCGAGGTTTCCGAGCCTCGCCGCCCTGCCCGCCCGCCAGCCCGTTCACCTGTGCGCGGCTTACACGCGCCTTACATCGAAAGCCTAATCAAAGCCAACCTGGAACTCGAAAGGCTGCGTTCAGGCGGTGGGCTCGTGGTTTGTGGTGGATTAAAATTAGCCACCACTTGCACGCCCGGTCGGCTCGACGTCGGGGCGGGTGTAGGTCGAAGCATAAAATCTGTCACCCACCGGGCCCAACCCCAGCAGCACCCCGAGAACTGCATCATAAAACGTCACAGCCCTGGCGGGCTGTGTCGTAACGGCCGCGCGGTGCATAATCATGCAGACTCCCTCAGACTCCCGCCGGAGATGGGCTTCTGGAGCTCTTGTGGAAGGTGGCCGGGTGCGAAATGTAACACACGCCGATGAAGACCGAACGCTGGAGCAGCACTGCCGGCGTGATGGCAGGTTGATGGTTGATTGAATTAGTATTCATTAGGCGAGCCTACCCGGTTTGACCGAATGCCCGATCGGCCTTTTAAGGCCACGACTGGGATGCGGTAAAAGCGTGCGTCTGAGTGCAGTTCGGAGTGCGATTCGGTCGAATTAGCTGCAGCATTGTTGCAGTTGACACTGCACTGGGCGTGAATGGGTGTCCTGCCATAAGCAGCATCGATCACGCTGGAGAAGTTTAGTTGAGCTTGATTCAAGGAAGCCAAATAATTTCCAATACAGCATATTATGGTATGTTTATTTTTTTTTCAATTTTAGAGGAATCTGCTGAACCTGTATTTGTACTACACTAATCTGTTTTCTGATTTGTTTCTGTCAATTAACTGATTACAAATTGGTGTATTTATTTTGGAATACAACATTGTTTAAAGATTTTACTTTATGTTTTTCAAATGATGTAGTTGGATTCTGTTATGTTGGAACATAACAATTCAATTTTCATCACATGTTGAACTTTATTACAATTCCAATGAAACGTTTCGAATATCCGATACCTTCTAGACACGCGTAGACACTTGTTTCTAGCGACTGAGTATTGGACAATAAAAATATACGTAAAATGCTGGTACGATTTAAATTAAAGGTATGTTTTAGTAAGAAAATATTCTTTTTATTACGTCGGACCATTTCAATGGACTAAATATCCATTATTATCAAAACCTTTTATTAAACAACATTGCCGTCAAACATTAGCTAAGGTTTTCCTAAGCGCACCTTTTATAAATCGCATCCGTGTCCAGCTTTTAGCGATGTAAGTGAATCATTTAGAAAGAGTTCCATAAATCAGGTTCGAAAGATTGTCACAATTGGAGCTGCAGCAGACGAAGAGCAGTTTAACCAAAAAACAAGTTACGCCAAATTCGATCCCTCGTAACGACGCGTAAGGGATTGTGTGATTAATAGACCCGACAGCGCCCAGCACCAAGCGCGCCGCCACCAGAGCCCAGACACATCAATCCGTCAATCAAAAAATCGCTGGCCCAACCGATTTGTCACACAATTTTACACCAATCACCGAACCGCTCGGGCGGCTTTATTGGAAAATTACTGACCACGGTCCACGACCAGGAACTAGGCAAAGGTTGAGCCGGGACAGGGCAGCCCAGGGACGGACGGCGGCGCGCACACATTAGCCCCGTTAAACGCAGCGCCCACGAGCGCCCCGGGAAAGCGCCAAACGCCGAGCGGATTGACAATCGCCCCAGTCCCGTTGTTATATCATTTTTGGTCCAAATTGGTGCACCAAACGTGGCCCTTTCACGGCCCTCGAGAACGCCCGATGCCCGTGTATGTGAGCGGTGCCGGTGGGAAGGAAAACTCCAAGACGTAACGCTGGAGTCTCGACTGGATCGGTGACCAATAAAAAAACGATGACGCGGTCGACGGAGAGAAGCAAAGAAAAAGATGCCAACAGCCCACTGCGGCTATGCTCTAGATACGCCGTGAATTAGATTCGCGCAAGTTACGCACGACGCCCGTGAGTTGGCCCTCGGCTCACGGTGGTGAGAAAAGTGTGACTCGACTGCTCACTACGCGATCGACGTGTGCTCGCTCGCTCACTCGCCCGTGTGTTTATTGTGTGATTATCTCATTGGAAGCCGAGAAAGTGAAAAAAGAGAGAAACATACACAGATACACACACCGCTGTTATTTAATAGAAAGACCAAACGAATGAGAAAAAAGCGAAGCGCCACAACGGGGGGAGAAAAAGCGAACCGCAAGTGGTGGAAAATCGCGGCCACTGTGCCAACCCGGTGGGCTGCCGACCACGGAGGCGGGCGGACGGGGAACGAAAAACTCTCGCCCAGCGGACCGAGTGGGTCGCAGGAAAATTAGCAGCGAACGAGAGCGAAAATCGGACCGTTAATGGGGCGAAAGAAATGAGCTGCTCCCGTCTATGGCCGCGATGGCCAGCGGAGAGACAAAAGTAATGAAAAAAAGTGGCCCACCGCCGCTACATAGAAGCACACGGCACATTAATGAAGTCCATTCATTAATCCCCCTTCAGCGGGATGGGGTGTTATGCGATATTTGCCACTGAAAAACTGATTGGTTGGCCCCAAAAAGCTACTACTCACCGACCGCGGCCCGGTCGGGGCTTTTACGCATGAAAAACGGACGCATTACGCAACAGAGAGTGAGCGAGCCCGGGCTCGTGTGCGCGAAAGAGAGAGTGAATGGATGAAAGAATGGGTAGAAAGTAGTAAAAAAACGATCCAAAAGTCAGATTATAATTTTTAATTTGATGATTATCCGGCGTCGGCTATTCGCCTATTCGGTCAACCAGCCAGACGGTTGAACGATGATTTGTGGGGGTTTTCGTATTTTTTCCCAACTTATGACTTCATTTTGGGCTTTTGATATATTGATATGTTTCATTTGTTTACCTGTTATACAAAAAATGTATATATCAAACGGAATATCAAACAAAAACAGTCGAATTTTTTAATATTAAAAAGCAAAATTATGTGTGTTCCAAACGATCGTTTAGCGTATTTTATGAATCAGTTTCTCCTCGTAGGTTAGTTGAAAACGTGATCGCCACTTAAACGGGAAGAAAAACGTTAATTATACTACCGAGACCGGCATGCCAGAAGAGAAACCTAATAATAATATTCAAAATAGATACGCGACCATCGAGGTCCTAAGAGCGTACATCGAGGCCTAACGGGCGGTGACGACGATTTATGGACTCGCCCATAAATCCCGGTACGTTTCCCGGATCCATAGCTAGACCCGGCAGTAAATCTTCTCGGCCAATCTCGGTCGATCGATAGGGATGCGCGCGCGATCAAAATATCATCCTCTTTTGGACGGTTCGAGTTAACACGGTTAAATGATTCGAACCACTTCGCTATGCAAATCGCTAGACCTGATTACCTGGCCCCGGGAGGTCTGCGCCCCCGGGTGCGCCATCTTCAGCCGCCCAACCACTCCATCACAGGACCCGCGGAGATCGGCGCGGCCACTTGGCTCATTAGATTCGAAAGAAAAAACGACGCGCCGTCGCGCTCGCCGCAGAAGATGCCTCGTTGATTTATCGATTATTTATCGGTTATATAACTTTCACTGCCATTCGCCCCACACCACCACCACCACCACCATCGCTCCACCAGCGGGTCTTCGGTGGACCATCTTCACGCCCAGCCGCGCCGGACCGGTCACACCGGTCCGTGGCACCCGAACAGCTGGGCCGCGCGAGTTTTCTCGGTTACTGTGCCAAATGAAAATGAAAACCAGACAATCCACGGCGACGGCGAGATGGTTGCTCTTCGATCTGCTCCCCCCGAGGGGGAGCCCTGCCCCCGTGCTTCGATAAGCTGTTGCGGAATAGTGAGCGAGCGAGTGAGCAACCAAAGTGACCGCCCGGGAGCACGAGTGAGAAAGAGTCACGCCTCACCCAAGCTGTGATCGCAGAGCGAGGCTTGGGAGCGAGCGCATCTTCGGATCGGTTCAAGACGGCCCCGTCTGGCGTCCTTTTCGCTTTCTTTACCGAGTTTTCGTCTTTCGCTTGCGGCGCAGTAGACTCGCTCGTGGCTCGGGCTCCACTCTACCGTGACGGCGATGACTCGAGCAAAGGCCGCGGCCAACCATTTCATGCAGCCGGAGCCGGAGCGGTTATCTAACATCCAACCGATTAACCCAATTTTCCTAGCCAGCCCCAACGTTCGCCGTGGGCGAACGTACGGCGAAGGAAAATGAAAATGAGCATCCCTTCCAGCGTGCGCGAGCGTGCCACGGAGCGGCCGGCACGGGTTCGTCGTTTATTCTGGTGCCCAAGTCGGTCGATTTCCTTGCTCGGTTTCACGGGGAGGAAAACCGATTTGATTTGGGTACGGATTTTCGGTGCCCTGTGGAACTCAATGGAATTCGAGGCGGTTTCTAAAATGTATATCTTCCCCCCGGGGCACACGGCGCGCGAGAGAGAGAGAGAGAGAGGGAGCGAGATCGTGAATAAATCAATAATGTACGGGGAGACAGTTTCGTGGCGATTCGCGTCCGCAAGTCACGCCGAGTCACGAATTCCGGGCACGAATGATTTAATTTCGGTTTCCTCGCTGTCTGCAGAACGTTTATCGTGCGCTTAATCGCATTCTGAAAGGGAAAAGAATTTAATTCGTGCCCGAAACAAACAAAATGGGCGATGTTGATTTATGGGCCACGTTGGAGCATTCTTTCGGTGGCCTTTTAAACACAAATATCAAACCAACTCCTGTTTTGAGCTATTATTATCTCAATTTATATGTTTGTAATATTATTTGAACATCGAAAACCGATGCAAATTTGTTTTATAAAAAGGGAGCTCAGCTTGGAAGCATACTTAATTATTTCGTGTAAAAGAAAGCGACACTTACATTTCGTGGGAAAATGCTCCATTTGTGACTTTCGGACATAACTCTTCCCGATTTTAATAAGCTCACCATGCTGTCACGGGCGGTATGATGAATATTTGGGTCCTCAGTTCCACGATGCAGTTAAAAAAAAACATTCTGAACGACGTTTGGTGGTCCTTTACGATCGCTTCTCGGTGGTGAACCGGCGGCGAATGAGCATGAAAATCCGCTTTGTTCCGGGCCGCGCTCATCCTTATGCTTTATGTTTAACCTTTGGCCACACGTCGCAGCGCATCCCATGCGATGGTGCGTGCGTAGTGACGTTCCACTGAGTCGCGCTCCCTCCCGGAACCAGTTGAACATCTCCCGAGCAGCAGCAGCAACATAAGCCCCAACGGGGCGTGGGGTCCCGGTTGAACTCGTAAATTATTGTCGTCGCTAATCGTAAAGGCGCGGATCACATACCAACTCCGCCCGTGAGCGCTAGCAGCGAGATTAACCGTTGCCGGTCCGCGTTTCATGCTACGTTTCGTTCGCTTCGCGCCACGGGATCATGGGAAAAGGTCGTCCCGGGGTGGCCGAGAACTTCTTGCCACGCGAACGCTGACCGGACGGTTGAGCTGGTTGTAATAGGGGCTTTAACATAGCTAGACAATTTTTGTCACAAAACGTTGGCTATTCGTGGCTCGAGAAATTTGCAAGACTAATGAACGGGATCAGCTGCCAAAGCTGGGTTGGAAAGTGAAATTGAACGATCCGAAAGCCGGCTGCAATGCGGCTGCACCGGCCTGAAAAAGCTGCACTCAAACCCGGGCGGGCAAAATGACTCGCGGTTTGTTGACCTCCGGCAGCGGCAACCACGGTGAATTAAGTTTGACGAGATTGCCAACATGACATAACGCCGGCAGCCGGCTACCGCCATTCGCAGTGCGCATGCGGAGCACAGAACCCCGAACAAATGTACATTAAAAGTTTCTCCCGGTGGGGTGGATCGGCCACTCGGCCCGGGGACCCCCGAGCCGTGGGACGCTTTTGTGTGGAACAATTCCATTCCGCGTTCCTTCGCTTAAACGCCTGGTCCGCCATTTTTCCGTTTTTCGAAAAGCGTGATCCATCCAGATAAGATCGTTCTATCAACTGCACTCATTGTTCACAAAACGAACGGAAATGGGTGTGCGATCGTGCGATCGTGTTTACCCCACACGACTAAGGCTACCAAATGTGTGAAAACTCTTTCCATGTTTTCCACTAAGTGTTGTCCCTAAATGATGCTGTAGCGGCGAGCATTTGAAGATGGCTAGTAATGCTGACAATTGGCGCCACATACTCACATCATCCTCGCTGGGCAAAAATTGTCCAATTATCGATCGTCGCCACATTGCAGAATACTGCTTTTGCTCTTTGGCAACTCTAATCCACAAATCATCGTTTATGTTGAAGTCTCTTTTGGCAACTGCTACGTTTGTTGTGTGTAAAACATAATCATGCATAATGCGAACGTATAGTAGCTGTAGCCGTAGAAATGTATGTAGCCGAGAAAAGAATTAGCGTGTCCCTCTATAAGTCGCAGTTTTTGCTGGCATTTTTGGGGCTTGAAAATGTATTTAGTAAACATTTTTTGTATTCGAAGAAAATAAAGTGTTATCTTGTCCCTAATATGAACAAACCAACCAGGTCTAAAAGTATGAAACTGAATCGTGTAAACAGATGGCTCGAGCTATCCATTTGATCCTTCTCATAATGCTTTTTTGGCAACATTACATTGTTTGACAGTAGGCAAATGATTTCATGCTGAAAAAAAATTAGTTTCATTGCAAGTGCTTTAGAAAATATGAACATGGCGATTGTGACTTAACAAACAAAGAACGACGGAGGATTCCAGAAAGGTTCGAAAACGCTGAACTACAAGGTTTTTATGACTTTTCGTCCACACAAATGCAACAACATTTTGCGAATTTGCGGAGCTAAATGTGTCCCAATACGCCACATCTCACATGTATAAAGGCCCTAAGAAAGGAACAGAAGATTGGAAAATGAACTGAAAATAAACACACCAGGTAAACCGAAAAACTAAATGTGAAGTTCTGTTCACTGCATTATGATTGCACCTAACGCTTAATTCGTCAAACAAGTTATTTTTTCTCTAGCTTAATAAACGTGTTCTTACAATAATACTGATTATTCCTACTTTCAATTTTTCCTAATTTTAGATTTTGATTACCTGCAACCCAAAATGAATACGAAGCGTAAACGCTGGAAGGAAGTTTGAGCTGGATCTGGAAGAACGGGTCTTTTATGAATGCTTCATCTTCTAAAAAGAGGAATTTCGAATAACCTATATGGAACTGACCTATACGGACATGAGGCAATTTATGAAGAAAGTGACCTTCGCAACCTTCGGTAATTTAATGACAGTGATTCTGAGAAAGAGTTTCATGATGAATAGAGGTAAGTTTAGTATTGATGATGAAAATATGTTTCAATTACTTTTAAATAAGTTTGAAAAAGCGTCAAATGAATGGAACATGTTTTTTCTAAGATTATTGATCCAAAAATCTGGGGACGACCTATGCTAAAGGAAATATGTTAAATACTTCCGGGTTTCGTTTTGTGTTTTAGCTCTGCTCAGCTAAACTAAGTTGATGAAACATCCATGAAGTCGTAAAGGCAACTAAATACAATACGGAAAATCTGAAACCTGAGTAGAAACCTGAAATATCATTAAAAAATGCTGTTTTAGGAGCAATAATACAATTTTTCTACATTAAAGGCCTAAATCAAGGAAGATGAATATATTCGCCCAATATCGATCATTGGACTCGGTAAAGATGCAATGAAGTCCAGTCCAAAAGAAATTAGAAGGATTCATAATCCTTTGAATAATATCAATATTTGATTTTAAATCATTCCACAATGGTTGTCGAAGCCATTTGCCATTGATTCTTGTACAAGCTGGGACAAAATAAAAACCACATAAAATAACGGACAGTTACAAAACGAGAAGCGGGGTTGCCCATTAACTGTCTCTATCGGGCCGGGCCCCAGGTAAGCCCCGTCACGCCACTAGCGCGGTGCTAATTGCGTGTCAGTCGCCCATCGGTGCAGAAGCTCCCGGTCTTACTTTGCGTAGCACTCCGCCACCGTTGGCGACCGACCGGAGTCCAAGAGACACAGGCACGGAGAGAGAGAGAGAGAGAGAGAGAGGGTTCGAAACAAACCCGGTGCCAACCCGCGAAGGGCCGCACGAAACATGTGCTTCAGCATGACACGATCGGCCGCGCTTGCAGCGATGCACTTGCACGTTTGCCGCCCCGGCACCGCTAACGGCAGTACCGACGGCGTAATGGGGGCCCCGTGGCAGGCCCCCCCCCCCCCCCCCTCCCGCCCAACCCGGTTTTCGTTTCGCGTTGGACTTGTTCTTTAATTTAGCTTCTCCTCACTCAGCAGTCTGTCTGCTGTCATTTGTTTTCCACCGCCTTTTTTGACCGTTCCGACCGGCTGAGGGGCCACGTTGCATCATCAGCAAATGCAGCGCCGCCGAGTGCACCGCGCCACGCCGCGCCAGGTCACCGGGGAAAAGTGTCATATTCGAGGAAATTGGACCTCGTGGACCGATCGGCCGGCTCAATTCGGCCAAAGCACCGTTTCACCGTGTGGCGTTCTGGCGTTCTTCCCCCGCCGAGTGAATGTTGTGAATGTTTACTTCCTCAACGGTGGCCCGACCAATGACCCCGGCGTGGCTGGACGGGCGGCCCCAGAGTGCTTTCTCCGCCAACCGGGAATTCTTGGAAGTCTTGACTCTGGGAACGTACTCGGGGAGGCGACGGAGTGCCCACACTTTGGATTCGAGCGTGCTGAAGCACGCTGAACCTTCCAAACATTACGGGAATTTGTGTTTCTGGCGGCGCTGGCAAATAGTGTTTAGCTTGCCAAATTGAATGAACTGAAGGCGGGCAAAAAAGTCCTGCTTCGGAGCATTCGGAACCGCGCGCGAAACCTTTTTGCAGGGCCCGTGGACCGGTGGGTCTCAAGCAGGGTAGCGATTGAGCCGGCGTTCGCTTTTGGGGCCGACGTGCCGACTATTGTTTCGCGACGGGGAATCGTGCCGGTCACGGCAGGGAACGGCCACCGCTGCCATGGGAACGGCCAGAAGATGCCCGATGCTCCGTGCTCCGTACTCCAATTCTAGCCATTGTTCCAAGGGGGGTTGGCAGGCGTTGAATCTCGCCAAAAGCTCGCCAAGTCGGCCGATCTCGGACCGAAGACGGCTGCCGGCGTTGCATAACACCTCGGTGCCGAGAGTCTTTGTGCCGAGGGGAGCCACCTCACCGGGCTCACTGGTGCTCTAGATTTCGCAAAACGAAAAAAACCGGCAATGCGTGGGACTGTGGCTAAGATGGGCCTTCCAGGAGAGCTGCCCGAAGGGGAATAATTAGAATGAATAACAAATTGTTGAGCCAGTAAGTAGGTCGCAGCCAGTGGGGCTGCGAAGTGTGTGCTCCGTAGGGCGTAGCCGATTGAGAAATGATAGAAAAATTTGAAACAGAAAGTTAGGGCGCTGGTGCCTTCGGTTTCACTTCACGCCGAGAGCTTCATTGTGGCCACTTTTCGGTCTGTTCTTCACTTTTCCACCTCGAATGATTTTTTTTCCAGCCCGAAAATAATAGGAAAACATAGTCAGTGAATCACGGTACCCATTTCGATTCATAATTATTGCTATCGACGGTTCTGGGTCTCCTGAACTTCCAGATCTTACGCCTGAAGTTAGGCAATGCGTTAACATGTGACTTCATCCTTCCTATGCTGCCCTTTTACATTTCTTACAACCATTGCGGGCACACATTTTACTACCTCTAATGGACTCCGTATTCTCCTATCGCCTTCGACGGTTTATCGACGAAACGCCTTCGAAACGCTTCAGTCATAATGCTGCGCGTTCTGAGATCGATCTTTCGATCCGATCCGATCATTTGATGGACAGGTTTTCATTCCATTCCATCGACCGCGCTCATAAAATCCGGTCCCACCGAGGACCCGAGTTAGTGTACAGTGTGGTCCGTGGTGGGACGTAAAAGCGAAAACGCCACGCGCGAAATGAGGTCACCGAAGAAGGAAGGAATGTTCGGCGGCGAAAGAACTTGCGGCTTGCCCGGGCAGATTGATTCGCTCGCCCGTGACTCTTCCACCACCGACCGGTCGGCCTGTCCGAAGAATAAGGAAAGGGATTTCCCTTTCGTCGTCGTACCAGCCGCACTCTGCGGGCTCTGCGCTCGCCACGCGGTGGGGAGGATGTTATGGCATCGATCAGATGTAGTGTACCAGGTCAGTGCGGCGGATGCGGCTCGATAAACGGGTTATCGATATCCAGTTTGTCGTGCCGTGCAGCAGACAGAGAACGAACGGGCCGGGAATGTTGTGAAACGACGTACGACTTCCGCTTGGAAAGGCAACTCCGCGAGAGTGTAAATCACGGGCCAGAAGGGGTTCTCACTGTTTTGCGCCACCGCCGGGCCCTGCTGATTGAGTAGCGTTGATTGTATTTTATGGAGCCTCCAAGTTGAGGCGTTTTACTAGATCTATGCACTTGATTGAGGAAGTGCCTTGAATGGATCGTCGATTCCAGGCGAAGGTTTGCACGCCGAAGTCATGAGTTCAAACCGAATGCGCCCGGATATTAAAAGAGTTCTCTAGTAAAACACATTAAATATATAATTTATGTAATTTTCCCGCGATTGTTTCAATCTGGGTATATAGTTTTGTGTCGCATTGTCATCACCGTCAGCATAACGAGCGCCGCACGCAGACACATACAGACGTCCTATTATACTCACAAAACGCATCGTAACACATCTCGTGAGTGTCAACCCGTGCCCTCCATTTGGTTACATCGCCCGGCCTCTGCGCTCGGGAGCTGCGACGATGTAAAGCGTCCCCTGCGCTCCACGGACCCCCCCCCCCCCCCCTTACCTTCCCCGAAACCCCCGAAACGATCGTGGCTAAAGCATATTTTTTCGGTGTTCGGTCTTGCGGCGGCCCACTCGTCAACTCTTTCCTTCCCAGCCCAGCCAGCCAGCTGGCTGGCCCCCCTGGTGAAGTTCTTCGTCGAACTGCAACCACCACAGCCGGACACTATCACCAACACCATCACGGCGATCCGAGCGGGAGAAACTGGTTGGGAATGAAAATAAAAGTGTTATAATGCGTACGTGATGCTGCCTACCGCTCGCGCTGGGGTTGTCACTTTCAACCGAGAGAGAAAGAGAGAGCGAGCGAGAACAGGCGAGAGAGTGAGAGAGAGGGGGACCGCGCCAAGATAGGTCGGTGTTTGGGGGTTGCTGCTGCGGTCGAAAGCCGAAAGTGGGTCAATTCATTTCCACCACAAGACGGGCCACCCATACCAGCCCCAGGAGTCGCAGCGCCCGCCTATCGGTGTTGGTGAGCTTACCGGAGTTGTAACCGGGGGGGGTCCAAGACGGTGGTGGTGGTCCCCTTGTTTGTGAGAAGACCGGGCCAAGATTTTTACAACAATCCGCGCGGCGCAACCCCACGGAACCGACCCCAACTCGGATTTGGAAGCGATCGGTTTTCGGTGGTGTTAGTGGCACGGTGACGGATCTGCCTGTGGTGGTGGTGGTGGAAAACTTGTTTTTCTTCCTTCTTCTCTCCGGACCCCATGGGCACGCTACGGCACGGGTACGAAAGTGAAAACGACGAACGAACCATTCTGATGAACACGTCGTTTGTCGTGATTCCGGCATTTGCGATTTAGAGCCCGGGACTTCGTTATCTTCTACGCGGCGGCGGGTTGTGAAGCGTGGGCAGTCGGCTGGGGTCCTGAGGATCGGAAAGGGCTCCAGCCGCAGGGTCCTGGGCCATGCCAATTACTGCCATGTCGAGCCGCGAGCGGCAGATGCACGCGGAAACGATTGTTGGTAACGTTTGGGGTGGTTCGGTTTTTGAAACGACTCATTACTTGACGTTTTTGGGATTAGCGTGTTTCATGTTCATGTTTTCGTCTTGTTCGATTCTTTCTTTTTAATCATACCATCATTTTGATTTGTATCTATTTCTTAAATGAACTTCGACTCTTTCTGTCCTATTATCATGTTTTTTAATACTTTTTGTTCTTTTTCTTTAATTTTTCATATATTTCATGTATCTATTTTGTATATTAATTTCGATTCCAATTGTACTATCACACATGAACTTATTTATTGGGTTAAATCTTGTTTCCTTTTCTTCTGCTTTTAGTTGAATACAATTACATATCACTTTGAATTTCAAGCTACCACAAAAGGCCATGAAAGGCCGCACCATTTTGGGATGATTGCATTTCCTGATAGGATCCAGCCAGCCTGGTGGCCCTGTGGCGTTGCGCACAAAAGTTTAATTAAAAATCTAGCCCAACATCTACGCCATGTTGGGAAGGCTGCCGTCCCTTCCCTTGACGTGACTCCAACCTACAGCCACACAGTCGGAATTCCATTCATGAGTGCACATACGCTCCTCCGCTCCCCGGCCAGCCCTGGGGGTCGAGGCCTGTCAATGCCCACGGAAGCGCTGGGTGCGTCGATTGGCCCGTGTTTCACTTTCTATGATTCATCCCCTGGCTGGCTGGCTGACTGGCGGGCACGAGGTGACAATTAGATGTGGGGCCTGAGCCTGAGCCTGACACCCACATGGGTGTCAGTGGGTAACGCATTTATGATATCTCGATGCAGGCTGTCAGCTGCGCCGCTGCCGCAGCTAACGACTCGCAGCAACTCCAATTATGATCCGCGCCCGCTCTGCAGCCACCACGATCAGCCACGACGATCTCGGAAGGCATCGCGCGGTACGATGTGGGTTGGACAGCAACAACCACCGTCGGCAGGGCAGCAATTTATCCTCCCTCGGCCCATATATGTGAACGACGACGCTGATGTGCATCCCGCGTGCATCGGCCGACCATCTTCGTCCACGCCCGCAGGCTCCCCGAGGAGGCACCCATGGGCGGTTGTTTCGTGCCGTGGCGTAGGTGTCTAAGACCCAGGGAGGATTCGACCCGACGGCCACTCCCCGGGCCCGGGGTCTGCCGGTCGGGTGGGAAGATTTGTAGACCCCCGGAACAGTGGGACATGATTTCGGAGGGTGTTTTGAAGATAATTTCATGCGTCATGCGGCAGTGCTGGTCCGTCCAATAATTGGCGAGCTCCGGCTCGAAGACACCGTTGTCTAATGAGCCCCAGGAACCGGGTGACCAAAATATGACATGTTTCTGTAAAATTTATAGTGCACCGCAGACGCGTTCATTTATCATCGAAATTAGAACATTTTATTGGCAAATTTTGCACAAAAATGAAACAAGGTACAAAATTTATTGCTACAAAATGTAGTCCCCTGCAGATAGAGTCCCGGAATTCTCCAGACGGTCCGTTTTAAGCAGGATCGAATACCTGGCTTCGAACTAAATGGCGTATTTGTAGGATTCAAATGTCCACTCCACTAGATGGTCTCTGAAGCTCCTCGGGGAGCTCGGATGATCACATTTCAGCTGGATGCTACTCTCTCCAAAAAAATCCGACTCCAACCCTAATGCATCTTACATAACACCGAGAAAAACGTGTGGCTTATCGTGTAATCTGTCCAAATTCGCTTTCAAGTCTGTTCCCTTTCAGGGCGCAAGGTTTGTCTGGCCCTTTTTCTTCGCCCTTAGACTTCGTTATCAAGTTTTAAGCCCCCCGGTCGACTCGACTGCACGCTGGGAACGCAGCATAGTTTGGAGGTTCCCCACTTATCAGTGGCACTAACATTGGCCTAGTTCCAGGCGAAGCTCTCTCTCTCGGTCGCCGTGGATCGCCGTGCAGCAAGAAGAAGACTCGTCAAGTGGCCTGAATTGGCCCACTTTGGCCGAGCATAAAATGTTTGCATTGTCTGCGCTCCGAGTCGCTCCTTATGCTTGAGTTCCCTTTATCGATTCGGGTGTCCCGCCGGGGGCCTGGATAGTGCAGCTCCCCTATCGCATATCGAATCGTGCTGATAACGGTTCGGCCGAGACTTCCTCTCGGAGCAAGTGGCACCGGAGCAACAGAGCTGATAGCTGCAAGGCAAACAAGAGGGCAAAGCGTTGGACCCCGCTCTGTTTGCGTTGCGTTGGGCGGTGCGCAAACATGGGAAGGTGAACTGATTCGCGCGAGGTTGAAGATCGTTCAAGGCACCGGGGGGAAAATTGCCTCGCAAAGGACCTCAGATCTCAGGGTGGTGGAGTGCTTTCTAGCGGCCCACAACAATGTTGCAACGTTTGACCACGACACTCACCACACACGCGCCCGCGCCCGCGGTGTGGATCTATGCAAATCGGGCTCACTGATGGTGCTAAACCAAATATATGGACAGTGGACGGGCCAACTGGCCAACCATTGGCTGGGGAAGCCGATCTGTTGTCGGTCGGTCGGTAAATATCACACCGCATCAGGTGCGCTGATAATTATCATCTCTAATCGCATGCGCATAGGGACTCCATTCCGATGCTCCTTTGTGCGGTTATGGCTCGGCCGTAACAACATAGTATCGGCCATCGGTCCCCTGAGCCTGGGCGACCCTCGAAGCCACACTTCAATCACCGTTCGGTCAAGATACCGATCTTGAGCGCTAGTGGCGCTCGCGTACCACCGGAGGAGTCTCGACAGTCGACTGGCAGCTTCTTCATGATGGCTGACGAGTTTATGATCCCTTTTGGTCCGCCGTCCGCCGTGATTCGTCGTGACCTTTTCCCCGCACACGCCTAACTAGCCAGGAAGATGCCAGCCACCGTGATGGGGCGCGATGTCTGATGGTAATCCGCGATAATGTGCCGCGGATGGTGGAGCTTTACATAATTTTCGATAAACTCGGCCGCATGGTGGTGAATCTTAAAGTTAAGCTTATTGAGGACCCACAACACTTTCTAGATACGTTAGAATTGATCGCTTCTCCAGCACGCAACCTATGAATGAATGGATGGTAATTTTCTACAACGTTATGTAAATGTTCCCAACCCGGCACGACCCCTGGCGTTGCTTCCATTGATCCGCTGCATCGCGTCCGAGTGCATCCCGCAGAAATGAATTCTGCAACACGGTGCCACGGTGTGGCCATAAATGGATACGAGCGGTACATCCGGCCCGGAGCGCAGACATCCTCCTGCGCGCCTTCGTTCTCAGTAGGATGCGACTCTGGCGCATAACCCAGCCAGCCTACGGCCCAACTGTGCCGGCCCCAAAAAGGCCGGCTTGGCCTAGTTTGCTCACTGCGCCGATCGCGGGGGGTCTTAAGTGATTCCTCCCGATTTAAATTTTAATCCCTTTTCGGGCCAGCGCGCTTCGAGCTGGGCGATCACTTTCATTAATTTCGGTTTCAGCGCGCGGCGTTGAAGATGAGCCTGACAAATCGATTACTGGGCCACGATTTTGATAACCCCGTTAAAGTGGTTGTCCTCCCAGCGTCTCGAAGTCCACACTTTGGCCGGCGACTCAACCCATCGAATACCCGTCGATATCGACGCGGCACGATTCTCGTCCGCGGCTGCGAGCGTGGCTGACCGAACGTGCAGACGTACGACGCGAAACCCTAACCTCAACCCGCCTGTCGGTTACGTAATGGACGTTTCGAAAGTTTTCTTCTTCTCGACCCGGGAGCGCAGACGACGAAGATCTCCTCCTCGGATCGATCGAATCAATCGGCTAGGTTAGGTGAATTCTACACCAAACATCGATCGACCGGTCGGCTCTATGGCCCACAGCGAAACAGGAAAGCTGTCCCCGTGAAACAATAACACCGACAGACTCTGCGGGCGGCTAGTGGGGTGCCCTCCCCGGCGAGCTTCTGCATGTTAAAATATAAGTCACACGGTGCGATAGTTTCTTTCTGCTGCTGCTGCTGCTGCGTCTCCGTTCCGTTGTGTGGTGTTGGAAATTGAAAATCAGCGCACGTCTCCATCGTCTTCGGGTCGGCTTCGATGCTGAATAAAACATGACACACAATCGTACCCCCGGGGACAACGACGACGACGACGTCACATCGGAGCCTGATCTTCCGAGGCCGGTAGACTTCGGGCGACGCCCCACCGGGACCGTAAGACGCAAAACACTGCACCTCGTTTGATAGCTTTTTCCCTAGCCCCGTCGTCGTCGTCGTCGGAAGTGGGCTCTTTCGAGGCTCGGTCCTGCGCATCGGATTTGCATAAGTGGCCACGTGTGAGGTTGTGTGTGAGCCGCAAATAGGCGCGTTCGAGTGGCGATCTCACCTCTGGCCACTAGCGACCTTGGCTTCCCCCGACCGACCGACGACTGGACCGGACCCCTTTCTTCCCGGGAGAAATCACTTTCGCTTTCCAGTCCGCGGCAGGTAGGGCCTCTTAGCGTGTCTTCCCCAACCCAGGTGCAGCAGTGGACGGGTGCGTTACCTCGCGATGAGTAATGGGATGCGATACTAGCCGAATGCCCAAAAGCTTCAGGTCTAAGGTAAATAACGGAAACGGCAAACCGAGCCAAACGATCGCAGGCTGGACATTCGGAAGCGGGAAACGCAAATAAGGCAACGTTAAATATTGGATGCCATCTAAAGACGCTAGGGTTAGATAACTCAAAATGAGCTCTTAGGATGGGACACTATCGCTACATAAGGGCAGCATAAAAAATAATGCTTATTCCTTATAATTTTAAATCCTTCAAATTCGATGCAAATGTAATGTAAGTTATTTAAAAATTCTTCCGCTTTAAGTAATCCAATTTTCAACTTGTTTTTTGTTTTCACATGATTTAAATGTAAAAAAAACGTGCACGAAAAAGGCGAAGCTCAATGGAAATATTTGTTGAATGTAGCTCATTCGTAAATTCGACGAACAAAACACTTCCAACAGTAAAAGAACGAGAAACAATGTTTATGTTTATGTCGACGATGTTTGGGGCGCTTATCTCAAGGCTTAGCAAAAGGCCTTCAGAATATCATATCTCAAATCTTTTTCGGTCAGGCTTATATTTGTCTCCCTCTGTTGGATTTTTTTTAATGGAACTGCTACGCCGTATTTTCATCATTAAACCATCTTTTTCAACACTTATGTAATTAGTAATTTTTTTTAAATGTTTATGTAAATAAACATAGTTTATGATCTGTTTGCTTCTCAAAAGTGCTAAGTGCTTCTCTTAAGTTTCGGAAAGTTCGTAAATTTTAAAGATCCACCGAAATTTCCTTAAACAATTAAACATAACGAGGCAATAATAATTGAATGGTGTGGCGTAAAAGGACATCGAACTCGAACTGATTGAATTAAACTAACGTCGTTTTTATTGCAAAGACAGTATGGAACGATAAATTTAAAGGGAGAAACCTATGATCTGATGGGGCCCTGTTTTCGATCTTCGTATGCGATGTTGAGGAAAGTCGAGGTTTATACTTTGACTTGTTGTTGTGTCAAATCGACCACAGACGTGTCTAACCCTCACGCTAAGCTAGACTAATACTTTTGGTAAATTTGAAGACTTTTACATATTTATGCTTATGCTACAATCTTCTCAAACCATCAGGAACCTGTTCCGAACGGAGATGGCCAAAAAGTCGATTGACCCAGAAACCGAACGCGCATAGAACGCGCAGCGCCCGGCCCATAGATGACGACGCAGCAACAGCATAAACTAATTACCATCCAGGCGCAGTTCGGGAGTCCGGAGGCTGACCTACTTTCGGGTCCGACCTCACCCTGAACGCCGCTCCAGAACGCATCCAGAACTTTGCCCGGGTTGAAGAGGTTAACTTGGAAGCCACTTACGCCCTGGTCAAGTGCATAATTCATTTCCCTGCGCGAGAGCGCCATGCGCGTGTTATGCTTATGCTCCAGGCGGTGGGATCGATTTTTATGCCCACCACCCTTCTCTGTGGTGCGCTTTCGTCTTCAGTTTTAGTTTCTTCTTCATTTTGGATGACTTCCCTAGGCCAGGGAAAAAAAATTCTCTGCCGAAAATGTGCGCCGTGCCAACCGTCGGCTGACAGCTTACAAACACGAAGACAAATCGAATCGAAGAAAACATAACTTCTTCAGTCTCGTTTTTTTTTTCTCTTGGCACTCAACACACATACACGCCGAGCGTTTCACGTGCTCTTTGTGTTTTAATTTTCCGAAAAAAGGGCCTAATAAATGTGGGATCAGCAAACGGGCGACGGCGCTCCGTGTCATTCCGTGCACGATCGTGAGCTCCCAAAGTGGATGGTCGAAAAATGGTGCGTTTAGCGGCAGCATCGGTCTCACATTTCTCGCCTCGTAGTCTGCCATCTCGCTCTGTCACAGTCGACTCGCGATCGGTGATCGGTGCTGACAAGTTTTGTCCACATGCACCGAAGACGCGTCGCGCCAAGACAGGCGGCGAGTGTGGTCCAGATTGAGGCGGATTGTTGTTTTTTCCTGAGAGCATAACTAACATTGGGTGAGGTGGGAGCCAAGGGACATCCCTGTCTCCCTCTGGCACCGTCGACCAAAGCAAAGCCCGTTCCGTTATCTCAACCTCAAGGGCCACCGAAGGCACTAGAAGCATGGGATTTTCCTATCTCTCTCGCTCTGACACTAACACACTCTCGGTGGCCACTATTTTGGGGCCCTCCCGTTTGGCCCACCCCTCCGAGGGCCGGCCAGCCCTCGAAGTCGTAGCGTTAAACCGCTCTGACCTATTTCTGCGTTTCTTCAACGCGCCGTGTTTGTTGTCGTTGTTATGATGTTCACCTCCTTCGCAGCTCCCAACCAACACCGGCCCACCGGCCTCCCACACGAAATAGGGTACAAGAATGCAGCAGCCTGTACGCACGTTGTTCTAATTTCTCGAGGTTTTTTTTTTTTCGACGTAGGGCTTGCCCTCCGCCTAGTCGAGTGAGATAGTCGAGTTATGCTGGACCTACACGGCTGAGGATGCAGTTTTTTTGGCGCTTCGCCCGAAGAAGGGGGCGAAAGGGAAGATAGTTCTGTCGGGGGTTGGTCGGGGGCTGGCGGGGCATCAACAAATTGTCGATGATGCGTCCGAAATTGGAGCAGTGGAGCAGTGCTCGGCGGGCACTGCTGCGTTGGACTTGATACCGTTTTTTCTTGCCTTTGGTTTGATCGGGGACGGTTCCCTTCGCAATTCCAGGGTGGCCCGGTGATGATGGAGTAGCGCAGTAGAGAGTGAGAGTGAATGTGTTGAAGAAAACCTATGCTGTGATGAGCGACGATTCGTGATCGCGCATTGGATCGACGATCGTCTTTTTTATTCCTTTTCTTTCTTTACCGTTTGCTTGACGAATCCGATAAATATAGTAAATAGTGAAAACTTTGGTTGCATTTCTTATTGTAAATTCAATTTATTCCATTCTATGTTTAGTTGTGATGCTTAATAAATGAGTTTAAATTCATCACTATTCATAATGCTTTCAGACGTGTCTTTAGTATGTAGCATAATGTCTGTCATATTAAAGTATATTTATTTCAGAGTTTCGAAATTTCAGTGTCGAAGAAAGAACGAGAAGTTTAGAACCTTATACCTTAGACCATTTTTCCATCATTCAACCATCTCACAAATCGAAGACATCCAA
The DNA here is from genome assembly GCF_943735745.2 of Anopheles bellator. Taxonomy (NCBI): domain Eukaryota; kingdom Metazoa; phylum Arthropoda; class Insecta; order Diptera; family Culicidae; genus Anopheles; species Anopheles bellator. The sequence continues at coordinate 18,930,661 of NC_071285.1, read as the reverse complement.
GACAAAGGGAGAGTTCGAAAAACTAGTTCGTCCTATTAATGTTTATAATTCATTTATTAATTCATTAATGGTACACTGATCGGGCTTATTGCGGCTTTCATTTTCTACCGCCCTGGTCAAAAGGTGTTTCAGTGTACAACATTTTGATCTACAACATACGAAAGATCAGACTTAGGAAATATATTCCTTAGGAAATATACATTCAAAATAAAACCATTAGGTTTTAACCAAAACATGTCCATCACACTATTGTTTCATGAGAAAAGTGTCAAATCGAAAAAATGAAACTGTTTCTGATCCTTTATGGAAAACTCTCTGTTGCATTGGCTCTCCTGTTTGCCCATTTTGTGGCTTAACAACACCATCAAATAATAAGACCGCCCGAATTATATTTACCAAATCGGCCCATTGACCTTCGGCAACAAAACACACATTAAGAACCCGACAATGGTTAACCGATGATTGAAAACACCGAAACTAATGCGATAAGAATCCGTGGATGTTACAAAGTTCCTTCTCACGCGGGCGCCCAACATACCGCAGCGGCGTCGAGGTCATGGGTTCCACACGCTGAAGGTTACCGCCATCGGACCGGAGGACCACAGGAGCAGCGCTATCAGCGCCACACAGGACCTAGTTCGGCGTCGGTGCAAAGGTGAGCTGATCACGGAACTTGCCGCCATGCGCTCCGGACCGTGATTAGCGGGCCTGCAAGGTGCATCGGTGCAGCATAATCTTGAGCATGGCCAGCTCCATTTTGTTCCCAGCGCCCGTAATAATCGATCATCCCGCTATCATCTCGGCACGGCTATAAAACATGCAAAACAGGCACTTGTTTGGCGAGAAGCTTATGAATTTTAATTACCATTCCCGATGTTGGTGGGCCCCTTTATCAGTTCCACGTCCACGTACGGTACAATGTATTATTTTTTTTGCGTGCGATACGGCCTATCGTATTTTGTTATATAATGACGAATCCATCGGACTGCGGATGGTTCGCTCAGGTAGAGGGTCCTTAAAGAGGCAACAGAATTCTACAACACCTTGGTCATGGTTTTGTGTGGCCTTTAGACTCCTTAATGGGCCTATGATAACCGAGCGCACGGCACCATTCATAATTTAAGCAACTATCAGCCGGGAAAATAAAACATTCTAGTGTTCACGCTAGACAACAGTTATCGGCGCAGACGGGCCGAGAGCAGATAATGAGCAGCGCAGAAAACAAACACCAACTCGGACAGTGGTTCATTTACAATTATTTTCAATCAGACTTACAAACGTGGTCAACGTTTCAAATGTTATTTAAGTGCCTCTTGAATTTCTAACATTGGTTAACGAGCATTACGTTTGCTTCGAATGCCGCTTGCTTTCTCAGATCTGTCGCATCTCAGGCGTTTCTAATCGGATAAAAAATGTGTGGCGGCTGACACTTAATCATGGTAATGCATCAATGTCCACTGGCGGCGCATCTGCGGCGCGTGCAGTGCAGATGCAATGAAAACACGGCCAGCGATTTGCATTTCAATCCCCCCAGAGGCACCCAGAGGCGCTCAAGAATTGCCTCTTAGATGGGATAGATTTGGCATGAAGTCGTTGTTGTATGGGGTTTCAATTTTTAGAATCTTAATCAAAGAAATGGAAACGAGTCTTAAAGTAGTGTCACTATCAATGGCCATCGTTATAGAATTTCATCAATTTATCATTTCTTCAACCGTTGCGAACTGCCGACTGCTCACCGTTTTCGTATCCAATCGATCCGACACATTGCGGCGGAAACGGACCCCATCAACCGGAAGTAAACATTAGCGATCGCCGATGCACGGTGCGTTTCCGGTGCCGAAATTGCACCGTAACCGTGAGTCCGGTTGATTAAGGCGACGGGCGATCAAGCAAAAAATAATGATAAATGACCAACGCCGACGCTAGCCAAATAAAAGAAAAGAAAACGCAATGAAAACGCATCGCGTCGCGGATCGCGGACCCCGAACCGGGCGGAAGCATTAGGGCATCGGGGCGTCGTTCTAATTTTAGTATTTAGGTCCCGAAACCCGGTGTGGTCGCACGTCGAAAAAAAAGTGCATCCGGCCGCATCCGGCAGCAGCGGCCAGCAGCAGCAGTAGGTCAGTGGGGATTGCTCGGGTCCCTTCGCCGTGTTTGCTTTCATTCTCAAATCAACATCCCACTATCGGGCCCATCGGGCCCGGGAAAATCGGGAATCGGACCCACGCACACCGGTTTGGGTGTGAAAAGTGCAGTTTTATCTGTGCATCTGCTCGGCCGTAGGTGGTGCCCGGCGCAGCAGCAGCAGCTGAAGGGCTGAGGAAGGTCATTTTAAAAATAATTCCCAGCAATGGGCGACCATTAGGCGTCGCGAGTGCGTAACGGAAACCATCGTCGGGGAAACGTGGCGCGGTTTTCATCGTTTCCGCGCGCAGAGGATCACTTTTCCAGCATGATGAGGTGATTGAGAGGGCCCATGAGGAATCTTTTACGCCTGTCAAACGATCGCGAATTTAGAACCCTGTTGAAGAGTTAGAATGCAATGGTGATGGGTCGTTTGGTTCTCGTCAATCCTTTTCCAACATAAGAACGAGTGTTGAAAAGGAGTATATTTTGAAAATATTCTTAAAAATTATGGAAAAGGGCAATCAATTGAATAACAAAAGCATTCGAACAGTTCCTGAAGAAAGAATTTAAAAATTCATTTAAGGACCTTAAATTACTTAGCTTTGCTTACTGTAGCGTTTGTGCCTTTGAGTTGGTTATGTTTTCAGCATAATTTAATTTTTACAATTCCTTTTACAACGCAAACAGTTTCATTTCGCGCCGTTTTGACGTTCGCACTGTGCTCCTTGGGGCCTCAACAGTATGTAGCTCAAGTTCAGTGCGCTTTCACCGCCACGGCGTGGCCCGTTTTCCACCGTTACCGCTTATTACAGCCGTTTCAGATGTGGCGTTATAGTTGGTTTCGCAATCGTCGGGCGATCAGGGTGTTGGCTTCTTGATGCAGAGAAATTTTCCTCAAATCAGCAGCAGCAGTCAGCATCCCGGCGACCAGAGCAGGGGCCAATTTACGCGCCATTGTCAACGCGGTAGGGCGTGAGTCCTCCGCCAGCATGGCGGGTGGCCAACTAGAAGCAATTCTTTCCCCTTCAACCCCCCACAAAAACATCGCCGTGGCGAGTTTCAAACAATCATTTTAATTTTCCTATTCTAATTTCGATCGAATTGGCCACCGGCCAACCTCAGGACCGGGGTCACACCGGGGCCCGGTTCTCGAGTGGCCGGACTTGGCCGGCGGTTCAAACGGGCTTCAGCATGGCATGGTGTCGCATCATTTGTCCGGCAGCCGTTACCAGCCACTAAACGGGCACGGCCCTCGTGAAGTGACTGGGCGCGGGCGCGCTAGTTCCTTGTCGGTTACCCTCGGATTTATTTGCGGGGCATGTTTTCGTGAGGGGCCGCCGATAACGTGGACTTGAAAAATGATAGCGCGACTCTGCCAGTTCCCATTTGATAAATAGTGTAAGTGCAGGCAGTGAACTTGAATTGTGGATGGGACCCAAAAACCAGGAAAAAAACAAAACACTAATTATAGCGACGGAGCGGATCCGATGTTGGGTGCAACCGAGACTTACTGCGTAACAGATCACCGGTCACCATCGCCGGAGAGCTGCAAAGTGAAACGATCCAACACCAGACTCGGAAAGGGTTTTTGAACATTTTGTGTAAATCGATTTTATTACATTTATTTCAGCCCAGGGGTTTATGTAGGATTTCCATCAAAAGACTGCTAAACTTCTAGTTTGCCATCAACAAGCTGAGAAACGATGTGTGTTCCGTGGGGGTGTGTTGGTGTCTATGAGTGGTTACAAATATAGATATACACAATTTCGCTACTACCTTCCGCGGAGAGTGACCTATCGTTGGGTTAAATTGGGATTTTTGCGAGAGTTACCTAAAGAGTTACATCTTCTCCATTTTATCTCCGCCAACTCCAGCGCTCGCCCTACCTAACGAATCGATTTGACGATTCTGAAGCGTTACAGTTTTCCAACTTTTTGGGGACATTTACATAAATTCTCACCACCCCCATTTCGATTCACCGAAACCGATTCCGTGCCGTGTTCCTGGGGGCAACACCGGAGAACTGGGGAAATGAGATTGTCTAAGCGGGTCTTATACCTTTTTGGGTGGTGCGCAGAAGAGTTTTCCCTAGGCGAAGGTGAAGCTTACGAGCTAGAATGGTAACTTTGTCAACGGCGTTGCGTAGGACTTGGAACCCGATCACCCGGTGGAGCCGCCGCTGCGCGCTCGAAACCGGGAAACCTCGTTCGGCCGGGTCGATTTTCATAACTTATCTTCGGTGCCGGACCCGGGCGCGCTGGCGATCCAGGCCAGGCCACGCAGTTTGGCAAGTGGAGCGCAGTCGTTTCCGCTTTCGCTTTCGCTGAGCGCGCCCCGAGCCCCGGGCCAACGCCTGTCGCAAGTGCGCCCTCCTTTCGACGCCCTCTTCTCTTGGCTGCGCATTAATAATTCACCTCGAATTCTAATCGCACACGCCGCGCAGACTGTGTGTGTTTGGGTGACCTGCGCATGGATCGGTCGGCCCGGGTGACACTGCGGACTGGAACGTTCAGCACGATTGGTCCCGTTTTTGGTTCCGTTCAGAAATTCACCGTTCAGAGCATTTCTTCATACATTTGGAATTGGTACAAGCTAACTTTGTGCGTGAAGATGATTAGAAAACGGAAACGCTACACAACGGTGTCTTTTCTAGCGAGCGAGAATGATTTGTTAAGTGAAAGAGAGCAATTGTAGGTGAAAAGTAAGCAGCAAATGAATGGAAAGGCAAGATTGATGAACCAAAATGAACGTAAAATGTAAATGAAAAAGGAAATGAGAAAGAAAAAGGAATGAAAAGAAAGAAAAGTAAAAGACTATTAAAAATAAGAAAAAGAGAGCGCCAAGAAACGAAAGAAGGAAAACAAGACACATAGGAAAGTCTAAGAAAAAGGAAACAAGGATGAAAAATGTGCACAGATATTTAAGAAGTATAGAATATCTAAAGAATGTATACAGATGTATAAAGAATAGAAAAGAAATTTAAAAGGAGGCTCGAAAAGAAGATGTGAAATATGAAATGAGTTTTGTAGAAGAATGATGGAGCATGATTCTGCGTTAAATGGTAAAGAACAGAAAGCAAAAATTGAATAAAATTGAAACAAGAATTAGAAAAGACTCGAAGGAAGGAAGTTAAGAAAAATGAAATGAGTAAAATTTCGTAGAAAAATGATGAACCATGATTGTGCGTTAAATTGCAAAAAACAGACGGCAATAAAAAGGTGAAAAGAAATTGAGTAGAAATTGAAACCGTATGCACAGTCAAGAGAATGGTAAATGGAGCAGAAAAATCAAAGTAACTAAAGAAACCGAGTTCTCAGAGGGCAGAAGAAAAGGTTGAAGGTACCGGCACCTGGGTTAGTGATAGAGGAAAGAAGAGAGGTCAGGTGTGTTGTTCAGTGTTTTATACAAAAATATATATATATTTTCTCTCTCACTCACACTAGCTATAGGTCTAGATCTCCTGCACACTCCTCCTCGACACCTAACCTGCACGCGGGAGCAGACAGCCTTGCCATTCGAATGGGTAGATTTGCGAAAATCAAAACCAAAAACAAATCATGTGTAGCGAATGAAGAATGGCGATTAATTCGTTGCGGTCAATTAAGAGGAGAAAACAGTCAAGTCTTATCAGCAGCTGTCCCGTGTCCGTGGTTTTGTTTCGATTCGATTCGATGTGGAAGAAGGGGGTCTTAAGTGGGAGCTACAAAACCGTCCATTGCTTCGTACGCTACACGCCCACCGCCTTCACTCAGTTGCACAGTTCTCGGGACGTCGGGAGAGAGGTGAGGCCCCACCCAGCCCGGGGAGCGCCCCGCGACCACAATAATATTATTAATAATTACTACAATAACGTAAACAGTAGAGACGCAGTACCTTAGACGCTATGTACAGGTATTTAAGTTGCTTAAATTGTTTCACGCTCCGTGTGTCACAGATGATTACAGTAGTAGTTGCCTGTTCCCCGATTCCGATTGATTCCGCCCCCCGCTTCCCCCCTTCCGGTTCGCCGTATTGTTTTCCGCGTCCGCTCCGCTTCTTCAACTTCTACCAGCCTTCTGCGCGTATCCTTAGCTAACAACGATCACCCGCGTCCTTCGTCCTGTGTGCGTGCGTGCGTTCACTTCACGGAGTCACTGCCCGCCGCAACACCTATACACTCGCGCGAGAGTCCGTCTCTGTCTTTGGTTCCATTCGAAGCGCAAACCGTGCGCGAAACACGTGCCGGAAGCGGACGACGCGTTCGCCTGCTGCAACACTCTGATTCTATAGCGCGTACCAGGGATTGGGTGGTCCCGGGATCCCCGGGACCTTGGCTCACATGTGGTCGCTCATGTTGGACAGGTTCAGGGCGCTGCGGCAGATCTGGTTGATCTCCGGGTTGCTGTGGTTCATCAGGTGCATGTAGAGCTGCTTGTACAGCGTGATCTCGTTGTTCTTCTCCTCGATCTTCCGGATCAGCACGTCCTTCTCCTTCAGCAGCGCCTTCACCTTCTCCTCGACCTCGCGCGACCGCACCTTCGCCTTTTCGCGCGACTTCCGCACCGCGATGTTGTTCCGCTCGCGCCGCCGCCGGTACTCGTCCGTGCCCTTGTCCACCACCTTCTGCTGCGTCTTGCGCCCGACGTGCGGCATCAGCTTGCTGTGTTTGGTGAGGTTCGCCAGGTGCTGGGAGGCCGCCCCGCTCAGATGCGGGAGCGCCTGGTGGTGCAGGACCGTGGCGGGCGTCAGGCTGTTCGAGAAGCTGTTCCCGTTCCCATTGGTGACGTAGCTGGGTGTCGTCCCGCCACCCGCCCCACCCAGCGGTCCACCACCGTTCACCACCACTCCGCCAGGACCTGCACCGTTCGCGGTGCCGGAACCCGCTCCGCCCGGCAGCTGGTAACCGTTGACGGTGCCCATAAACTGGGCCCCGGCGGAAGCTGCACCGGCGGCCCCGTTGGCCAGCAGCTGCCGGCGGTACTCGTTGGGGTCGAGCGGTTCCTCCTTGATGTTGGCCGAGTCGGCCGACGACCCGACCGAACTGTTCTCGTCGCTCGAAGTGCTCCCGTAGGCGGCACCGGTGTGGACGGGCTGCGGCATGTACGCCAGAGATCGCTGGTAGCTGTTGGAACCGTTGGTGTGCTGCGACAGGCGGGCCTGCTGCAGCTGGAGCGCCTTGGCGGCCGCCGTCTGGACGAGCGGGTTCGACATCGTCCCGTTCGTGCTGCCGACCGTCACCATCTCGGTGAAGATGCCGAGCGCTTCCGGGTCGCGGAACTGGTCGTCGATCAGGTGCTGCAGATCGAGCGAGATCTCCTGTGACGTCAGCTCATCCAGTTCGCTCTGCGAGTACTGGATCTGCTGGAGCATCTGCTTCGACAGCAGATTCCCGCCCGACAGCAACCCATTCGTTCCGTTGGTCTGGTGCGGTCCCAGCCCAAGTTGCTGCTGTTGCTGTTGCTGCTGCTGCTGCTGCTGCTGAGTCTGTTGTAGCTGCTGTTGGACCTGCTGCTGAACCTGCTGCTGCACGACTTGCTGGGGCTGTTGCTGGACCTGCTGTTGCTGTTGGGCTGGCCCATGCTGCTGCTGCTGCTTCAGTGCCAGCGTGTTCTGATTAATCGCCGTCGGCGAGTTGTTGTTGTTGTTGTTGTTCGCCCCGTTGGCGCTGGTCGGTGACGCCCCGTTGGCCGTACCGTTCGTACCGTTCGCACTGTTGTTGGCGGCCATCGTTAGCTTCTTGATATCACTGCGCACTGGGATTTGATTCGTATCGTACATTTGCGGCGATTCCATATTTTTGGGCGGGTCTCACACTGGCCACGGAAAGAGCCCACGGACACGCACTGACACGCACACAGCCACAATAGCTAGCGGATCCCGAGACCCCCGCCGGAAGGATTGCACTTTCTCTGGCGTACTGATATTGCACAACAAACGGCACAGTCCTAGGTTAGACACTCTCACTGCTCGCAATTGTTCACTGTGACACGGGACACGATCTTGCACTCCCCGCTGCTGGTCGCCATTCGTTGTAGATCCAGAAGAGGAACCGATCCATGGTTTATCCGATCACGAGCTTCACGGAACACGGAAGTCCTTGGCCGCTTTGTCGATCGACGATGTCACAGCAGCATTGTTTACACGTTACACATCCTCGGAGATTACTCGGCGAAAATCACTGAAGGACCCCCGGGAATCGCGGACGTGAGTCTGTCGTCGGCTTGCTTGGTTCGCCTTTTTCTTCCCCCCACCTCACTCTCTCTCTCTTTCTCTCGCTTTCCGTTTCAGCTCGATTCGAACGCGAAAGATGTGCGCCGACGGTGGACTTTCTTAAGACTGAAGTCTTAAGACTATGATGCAACGCGTTATATATTAACAAACCGCTTCTTTCGCTCGCTCTCTTTCTCTCTGTCTGTCTCTCTCTCTCTCTCTCACACTTCACACTTTCCCACGGGCCCACGCGAGAGCGCAGCTCCAGGGCACGATCACTGGCACGCTGCTCACGGCACGGGGTGAGCCACGATCGGCGATGCGCTTTTCACTGTTGCTCACCACTACTCACCACCACGGGTCACTCTCTCTCTCTCTCTCACGGGGATCGCTCACTGCACGGGGATTCGAACTGGGGAGATGCGAGCGTGAGTTTAGGACGGGCGTGCGCGCGCGCGTGCGATCTGTTGCGCTGCCTGAACGAGAGTGAGCCAACCGCGGTTTAGCAACACGACTATCAACTCCATCGGGGGCCGCCGAACGCCCGTACTGGCCCTCTCTCTCTCTCTCGCACGCTCGCGGCCGCTCTGTCTCGTTCGCCCCACCGCCCGCCGAGCTTATCTCGCTTCGCGTGTGGTGGGAAATGGCGCGAAGCCGCGCTACTCACCGTTCCGTTACCCGATAACGGGGTTTGTCTGCACGCCCCACACATACACAGGCGACCCCACTCACACCTCGTTTCGTTCTCGCTGCCTCGCTTTGGGCAGTCATCGGCGCGTCGGTCACCTGTACGTCATCGTCATTCGCCCTCTCCTTTTTGTGCGATGCACGCGTTCTCTTTCGCACTGCCGGGGGGGGCCGGGGCCAACCCTTTTCGGACACCTGGAGCCTGTGATATAATCGCCGGGCCGGGCCGAGGATCGGATCGGCTTTTAGTGCGCCTTTTCACTGCGGATACGGCACTTTCGCGGCCGGTGGTCGAGTCGGTCGAGATTCTGATCGAAGCCGCGCTGTCAATACGGAATTGAGTCTTTGTAGTGTTTGGTTTTGGTGGCAAAAATATAACCAAAAAGGGATATAAAGATTATGATGTGCTAGCAATAGAGGGAGACGCTCTGTGGCCACGCTCTGTTCCGTGCTCCTTAGAATGATGCGATGGAGGCGCCCAGTTCCCACCAGTGTTCTGGTGCTTACATGCTTATGTAAATACTTGACCCCTGTGGCCTCATTTTCGCGGTACTTTTTCCAGCGCTAACATCCTGCCGGCCAGAGTTCGCTCGTCGTGTTTACCCACTTGGTCAACTTTCTCACCCTTTCGGCCATTCCCAGAAACGCTGACCAGCGGTCGATTAAGGCAAACACTTCGATTCGCATGACGGTGATAAAGTGCACGCGGGAAACATTAAAATCATCCTCCTTTCGCTCCGTCGTTGGTCACCTTAATTTAAACAGTGATTGCTTATCACGATCACACCTATCACACCTTTGGGTGGCCCATTTTTTTTTTCATTGATCAAATTGGCGGTCCACAAAATGGAACCGATTGTTGTTGGGGCCCGTCGCGGAGTGTTTGGTTTGGGTGACACACTCGCACACACGCGCGCACGGACATACCTGTCCTGCGCGGCAAAACAGGTCGCGCCTCGGAGCTTGACACTTGGCAGGATCTCGGACCTGATAACCGGACCTCACCGGGCACCGGGCTGCGTCCGGCAGAGGTTCGCGCCTCGCTGGGCTGGGCAAATATTTGTGCCCGATGGCCAGTCGGTAGGTCAGTTTGAGCTTGCGGCAAACTAAGGGTGACCTCAGGTTTTATCGCTCGAATCAATTACGCGCGCGACGACGATGATACGCCGAAAAAAAAAGCATAAATCGCCAGCCAGCGGCCACCAGCTTGATCGATTGCCTTCGAACCGCCGGGATGGGGTTGAGGGGGCCGTGAGTGGGGTTGTTGTTAAACCCGCTGGACCGATTAGATACAGCGGGACCGTGTCCCGTCATCGATACGTCATGACCGAAAAACAAGTGACTCAGACCGAGCCGTGCTAAAACAATACGTAATCAGCGGCTTATCACGGCATGACTTACACCTCGTGGCATGTCGAGCCACGAGACCTTATCACCGGAACCATAAACGTCATCGACGGGCGATTAGATTCGGACGTCGCGGCTCGCCTCACCGGGCTAATTTATCAAACCCTTTAAGCGCTCCCAAATTCCGGTACTACGGCTAGGAAGCGGACCCACCGGAAGGAAATGAACACGTTCCGGGAAACCGGGACGGGCGTATCTGGCCGTGACGTGGGGGGATTCACGCCGGATTCCAGGTACTAAGATCGAGTCACCGTTGTTGTACCGGCTCATTCCGGTGTTCCAGTTCTTATGCTGCCCTTATCTTACCGTTGAAACAATCCACCCGAAGATAAACGTCGTCTAGTGTCGCTCTGGAGCTGCAACTGCATTGCGTGAGGCACGCGTTTTGTCTGTAGTTTCGCTTTCGTATCAACAAATCTAATCGCCTCTAACGAAGCCCGTTATACAATGTGATGTGATGTAATAATTTATTATTTAGGGAACGGGGAGTAACTTATCTGAGCTCGTTGGCGTAATATGCCGGAACGTAGACCAAAACAAGCGTGGAGCTATGTTCCGCTGGGTAGTTTAGTTCTCCATCGTCCTACTTATCGCAATCAGGGTCAAGTGCCAACGAATTACAATGACAAAAAATTGAAAATGTAAAGATTTTATGTTTAGATAAGATTTTTGCCGTGTGGCTTTCCTTTCACGGTATTGTCAGGAACTAAAATTTGTCTTTGAAGTGATTACAATCAATTGTTGGTTGTGATTACACTAAAGTTGGAAACACGAGTGATTACTTTTTAACCACTCATAAGAAAGTGGTTAATATAATACGATCATATAAGTACATTCCCTTCACCCGAAAAAGACTTCAACAGAACACATATTCGTCCAAAAATCACGCTCTAAAATAAAATAAAGATTATTCTTTTTGGTGATGCCACTTCGAAAGATAATTTTTCTCAGCATTCGCAGTATTTATTTGAATTGAAAATCTTTTACCTTACACAATATCAAAGTTTTACTATTCATTAATTAGATTGAAAATAGAACCGATTTGTCGGAGATAAAAAAAACAAGCCATAATTTGTCGGGAATAAATTGAGGCCAATGTCAAGTCAAGTCTACGATGTTTGAATTTGAATGATGGCGGTTTGATGCATGAATTTTATGCAATTATTTCCCATTTAGTAGGTCTAAAACATTCTGTGAAATATGATTTCCGATTGCCTCCACTAGGTGTATGATCCGTTGCAAACCTGTTAAGTCCTGTCCAGACATGTCCAAGACGTCAGCGTGGAGTGAAGTGCTCTTCTGACACGATAACACCCTTCCCGGTCCTAACCACTCAATCGCTGCGCTACGCGAGGCCAACAAAACAAAACATCCCCATGACACTTCAAGACGCTGCTGGCACGGCCCTCAGGCCCGGGATCGCCGTCGCCATCGTCAGCGTGGCGGTGTATTTCGCGCAAAAACAGGTTTGCGCAAAAACACCACCACCGGCTCTGGAGGCCGACTCATAACGGGGCCGAAGAAATGGCCTCTTTCCTTTTCAAGGTTATCTCGCTGATCGCGGCTGATCGCGATGATGTGGCGCCCCCCTCGGGCTCTTCGTTAATAGTTTCTCTTTCATCCGCGGTCCCCATTATTGGGGCTTTCTTCTTTCACTGCCGCGCACAGTGAGCAGTGAGTTGGCTCCACGGAGGCACACCGTGGTGAGTGCGGCTCACTACTCATCTCCAGTACGCGCTCGCTTCGCTTCGTGGCGCGGTGCGTCGTGTCGCGTGAAGCGTGACGCGATCGTGAACGGTCGTGGTGTGGCGTGGTAGAGGGGTGCAAAGCCCCCCTCCGCAGCTCAACCCGTCAGCATATTTTCACGCCGGATCTGGGTCAATCTTTATATAATTGTTATAACCTGTTGATTCGCAGCCGACGGCACACGACGCACACACGGCCGAGAAAAGTTTCGCGCGAAGCGCAGCATTACGTGATTCATGTCCTGCTTCGCTCGCGCATCGTGTGCATGTTTGCTGTGCCCTCTACCACTGGCCACCTTCGGAGTTCCTCGCTCGGTTCGATCCGATGGGCACCACACGCATCATGGTCAATGTGTCATGGGTGCCGATCGCTTCGGGACGCAGAAAGGAACCGCATACTTCGAACCGATCGCGTGAAGCTGCATATGTTTGCTGATAAAAGGTTTGTCTTCATGATACTGGTTTTCAACGAGGCGTTGAAGGAAAGCACCTGCGCTCGGGGAATCCCGGACGGATGGCAAACCGGATCCGATCCTATGCCCAGTTATGTTTGCGGATTGAACATTACCGGGCGTTTTTATAATTGGATCACATTTTTAATATGAAAATCTTAAATTAAATAATTAAATTAGAAAGTATCTAAATCTATTTCCGAAATTTTGTAGAAATGCAAATGAGCAATATAAAAGACACAATAACAGTTCTTTAAATAGTAACTTGTAAACGGTTAAATTATTTTAAAGCAATTCAAGACCAATTTGGCGAATCTCTTCACAAGCAATTTTCCTTTTCTCATAACAGTGACTCGGCACGGTCCGTATCCCGTAACGGTATTTCCCACCACCAGAGAGCCACTCAAGGACGTCTGGCTGTAGTGTAACCTAATGACACTCCTCGAGTAGGTAACCATCGTCCCCGAGGACAGTTCTCATCCACATTTAATGCTCGATAGTTGTCCACTCTTGTTCACCCTTCAAAACCCAGAAGCCGTCTTCACTCAATTTAATAACGATTAACTCCCTAAGTACCCGAAGTCCTGCGACGCACGGACGAGTGTAGATAATTTTCCTCCGTTTTTTTCAGTTCGTTTGGTATCCCGGAATCCGGTGCTGGTTTCGATTACATTAAACAAATTACTTTGGCGCGAACCTGAATCGAGAAAGTGCCCAAGACAGAACCCCATCAGGACACTACGACCACTTGGAGGCGATTAATTTCCTTCCGGCCGCCGCCCTATCTTGAAAAGGGGACCCTCTTCGCGACACAAATCGTATTTTAATGACCACAAATCACACATCGAGGCCAGGGGGTGACAAAACTTTACCACCCACCAGGGGCGCCGAGTGGATCGCTTACGGGCGGAAATGGCTTTATTGTGGTCAGACCGATTGACTAATTTATGGTGGTCGGAGTTCAATCGACCGATACGGACCCATTATGCTGATACAAAGATAGCATTTCCGTGGCACACTTCTTGCTGTGACTAAAGGTGGCGCTTCGCCAGAAACGCGTGAAGTTGGTTATGATTTTTGGTTTGGAAAACTGAAACTAAAAAGATCCAACACGGACCCACTGATTCGATTACGACAGCCACGGGGTTCGAAATTCGAGATCGTTAGTCCTGCATTCCGGAACCCTTATCTTATCCCGCTCGGAGACTCGGAGATTTAAATGCTTTTGCTACGATTTATCTCTCGCGAGTGAGCTTAGAGTGTGCCTTTCACTCTTTAATTGGCGTCCGAAAACAAACACAAACGGCGGCCAATCAATCGAACACTGGCACGATCAAAAGCAGTCACCCGGTGCTGGTGACACGATGACTTCGTGCTGACTTTCGAACTCTTTGACCGCGCTATTTGGTGTTTTCGTTTCGGGCACAGGAAAAGTGTCATATTGGTCCGAAAATGGGGGCCCATGATGGTCGGGCGGTGACGGCGGTGACGGCGGTAGGCAGTGTTTTATGTTTTACCCCGATCGCACGTGAAAGCATAGCCCTTTCGATCGGGAAGATGATCTTCTGCCGCGGTGGATTCGGTTTTCAGGTTGCATCATCGACGCCAATCAAAGCGGGACCATGATGATTTCCTCGCCGACAGCAAAAATAGTTTCCAATCACGGAACCGTGCACGGAAAACAAACACGGGAACGGTTCTCGATTGGAGTTGCTTTCGTTTGACTTCATGATCGTACGAGATGTAGTCGAGGTACTGTCATTTCAGTTTCGATGATCATTTTTGTTGTTTTAGTTTTTCGCATTGTAGGCTTATTATTCATTTTAAAGGCTTACAGTGTTGAATAATCAAAGAGCCCTATTATTGTCTCTTGAAGGTAGATGTAACAGAACTTGATTGATGAACGAGGTGACTAACAGCCTTAAGATTGATCGCGGCAACTATTCAGTGGCGGTTGTCAATGTTACAATTCTCACTAAGATTTACCGGAATCTGATGTACGAAAATCCAAAATTTACCGTCAGCTCGGGAATTAAAATAATGACACCCCTTCGAAGAATAAGAAGAGCCCACAGCGCGGGATTATCAATAGACCAGCCGCCCAGGTGCGCCAGCCGATCATCGCCCGGCTACGGTACTGCACCCAAAAATCATATCTTCAACAGACCCCGACCAGATAAGTGACCTGGGTGGTGTGTGATAGATTCCGCGCATTATTGCCCTCAGTCTTATCGGCGCAACGGGTCCCGTGTGGACAGGACCAGTCACGCGCCTGGCGCCGTCCAATTCGGCATCGATAACGATTCCGAGAATTGGCTGACTGCACTGGACCATCGCACTGTCTCCAGTCCATGGCACCTTGCCACTGGCTGACGTAACGGGACGCGTCTTAGGAGACTGCGTCTTCGATCGCTCTTTGGAAAGCATGGGAAACGCGGTAATTAATCGCAAACACCGCCCGGATCGAACGTCGCGCGACTGCGGAAGGTAACCGTTTGCGATGCGATATCGATTTGATGGTGGCATTGTCTTTAACCGACGATTGTGACCGGCGATATCGACGGAGTAAATAGTAAAAGTGACGATTTGGACTCCTTTACTCCGGGCGATCGCTTTCCGCGCAGGAAGTGGCAGGCGTTTGGCAGCCGATGATGGCAGGGACGTCGTTAAACGGTTGACGAGTCGAGAGTGACAACAAATGACGGACAAAACACTAAGGGCGGACTTTGATTAGAAAACGAAAGTTTAAATTTCCCATTAACACAAGCGCTCTCGTTGCGAAACTCAGTTCCCACAGGTTCAACGGCGAGGGGTTAAAGCGATTGCGTGTTGAGGTCTCGAAGGACCCTACGTTCTCTTTTGTCGGAAAGCATTTCTTTGCATTTTTAACTCCTTCGATGTTTTGATCATTTGTTGACCACTTTAAAACACTTTTAAACACTTTAGATGATTTCCTTGGAAGTAACATTAGTTTTCATGTAGCGCAAGTGAAGGATGGTGCATCAATCGAGGCTACAATAGGCCACGTGTTTGCATGAAACTTGTACTTCAAATAATTGCTTTTTAATTTTTATTGTGTTCAATAGGCAGAGCCTGGCCACGGGATCGACTGCCGCCCTAAAACTATATTAAACATAATGATACGTACTGTCAATTTCTTATTTTATCAGTATTGATAAGAAAAATGTTTAAAAAGTCTTTATGTTGCATTGAACAAATTAAAACAATTTATTATAGTTCTTTTATTACTATAACCAAATATAATTGGTTGGTCGACACAGTTGCACGCTTCAATTCGGATTGTAAATGTTTTCTCGCCTAAAGTCCATTTCCAGGTGACTATCGACCGACGGTCCCAACAACAACGGGCCGGCCCAAACCACGTGAATGTGACTTGCATTAGCAAATTATTTTCATTTTCATTCATCGTATTATTTGCCCCCCAGACACACAAACACACATGCACACAACATTCCATCGCCGGCTGGAAGACCTCGTGGGTTTGGTTTTTTTTTTGTTTGGGTTACTGCCTGTTTACTTCCTCCCCGAAAACGGAAGTGAAACAGCGCCGCAGACTCAGCATATGTTGCCGCTGTTCGGGGTGGCCGGTGACGGTGGCGCACAACATAATCCGCGATTGGAGAAGGTGGAGGCGTCGGAGAGGTGCATTCAATTTCACTTTCAGTACGGGTAAACCGCGCGTGCGGAATGCGTGAATGACGCGGCGTGAAGTCCGTTAGTCTTCTTTGTCTGTTGGCCGTTTTGTTGGTCGATGTTTAAATCGGTGCCACTTTTCGGGGCGGCTGGTTATGCTATATGCTGCCGACTGTGTGCTGCCGATTCACCGAGTTCTACGTTTGTCTCGTTCACACAATTTGTGTCACGTATTTTAGTTCATTGTTTAACATGATTATGTTTGTTCTAATTCACCTTTAATAGTCGTCGTTATTAATCGCTTCAATTTAACATTATCGTTTAGTCGTTTACTATGTTGTTGATCTCCATGAACCTTCTTAAAATATACCTTATCGTACATTCGCAGAGATTAAAATATTTAAATGGGTCCAAATGCCTAGATAAGAACATATTTTATGACCATTACAAAGCAAACTTATTTCGCCTTCAGCTTCGGGTTTCAATAGCCTGGAGTTACATATTTTTCGAGGCAATGCAATTTAAATGCAACTTCAAGCCGGAGTGCCTGCGGAATGACGAGCAACTGCAATTGCATCGGGTTTATTGAAATAATTGTTACCGTAGACGCACCGACAATAAAACCGAGGCATTTCAGGCGGCAGCGCCAACGAACCTGCGGACGGTTTTACTCCGAATAAATGACCCACGAAACGACACACGATGTGATGCCTATAAAAATATTATCCTTCGCCTCGTGCTTCGGTGCACTTTTTACGATCTTCGCCATGTAAAATGAGTTTAATCCTCGCGGTTGATTCGCGGTTCAAACTGCAACCGAAGTGCGAACGCAGCCAAATCAGTCATCGTCGCCATCACTTTGCAACGATCGTTGCGGCCACCGCTGACGGCCGTCCGGGAAATCGTACCCGGACCGTGGCAAAATAAAACACATGCATTTACGTGCACTTTCCCGGCGCCGAACGATGCTTGTTTTACGATGTGTACGAACATTAAATCATCACCCGGTTGTCCTGCGCGAGACCCCCGAAAGAACAACATGCAATAAATTTGGCTTCGTTCTCGCCGCACGAGGGTCTGCTTTGCTGATACGTTATATTATGGCTTCGAATTTGAGTTTTACGTTTTTCCGCGTGATGCACTTTCTCACTCTGTCGGCGACGGTCTTGGCCCTGCCGCAGACCCATCATCGGCACATGTTTCTTTTCAACACACGGACCGGACGGCGACAAACACACGGGTCGGGATTTGTCTTCACCGAAAAGGTTAAGGAAACACAACGCAGTTAAACATAAAGAAAATCAACAGGCGTGGGGCAACGTGGTGAGGAGGTGAAGCGCACGGAAGGTGCATTTCCGTGCCCGACGCGTTGAGTAAATATATGTTAAAACAAACGAATTGCGGCAAATTGCAAACCGTGGTCAGCGGCGACATAATTGATCAACAATTGGTTTTCTTTTGTTTTATTTGCGATGCCCACTGCCCTTGTTACTTGGTGTTTGCATCAAATTCTCTGGGTGTTTGTGGGATTCGACCTACCTTTACGACGGAACAACATTTTTTAAATCGTGCACTTTCTTTGTTAATCGTAGACGAATGGACCGGGATGTATTTATAATCGTGCACGTTAATACCGTGCCAAATTCTAACGAATTAAGGAGGTACACAAACAACATTTAAAAATGATTGGTTCCAACATTCACTTTTGCTTCAGACTGAGGTACAGTTTTACTTAGTCTACACATTTCTCTGTCGCTTCCGAGTTTACGATTTGTTTGTTTCGACAATTTTGTGTCACAGTTTTAGGTCGCAGTAACTGTTGAAATTTTAAGTTTATTGACATGCTTTCTAAGCTCGAGTGAAAAAAGTGTTTATATCACTGCAGTGTCAATGTTAAATACCCAAACATTTCTTAAGTAACCGTTTTTTGCAAAATGGGCGAAAATTTGAATTTTCGCCCGGGTTGGTTTGTCTGTTTCAGCGCCCTCTGTTGGTGCTGCTTCTAATTGCGCGCAACCACTTGTGTGTTGTGTGCAAGTGATTTTCAAACGGTTGTCCGTTTTTGCCTTTTAAAACATTTTTCGTTTTTTGACTTACATTAATATTATTTACTGTTTTAATTTAAAGTTGAATGTTTCGCTTACGGTTCTATTTTTCTTTTCAAAGAGGACCTTCTATTAAAGGTGGTCCAGCTGAAGGACCTTCTGAGGGACGGTAAAACATTTCTGTTCCTGCTCGATGTTTGAGACGACTAATGCTAAGACTCAGAATTGCTGCGTGGTGGTCGAAGAGCTCTTTGTCGAATGTATAACAATTTCTGGTCACTTGTTGGCATTATATTGTATTAAATTTCATGTCGTCATTGTACATTATTGTACAGTCTTTAAACCGGCCATGTGATTTCTAGGCTTCGGCATCAGCTTGTGACTACTTTGCGTTATTAATTCTAAGTTATTGCTGTAAGTTATCAATCAGGTTACGAAACACGCTGATCCTGTTTAAAAACATAAGTAAGGAATAAACAAATAAAGAGTGTTATTTGTTTATTTCTTACTTATGTTTTTAAGCAGGATGTGTTGAGCAGAACTTTTAAATGCAAAAATCAGCGTTACAAGGATTCGTTACGAATCCACAAACAAACCTTAATGATTACCTCTAAATAAATAAATACCATTTTTTTAATAAATGCTTGTTATTTGCAGGATGATACTAAAACAAGACCTGGCTTGGATGCGATGGTCTGCAATCAATTTCCCCGTTTGGTCGCTTACCGACACTTATTGACTCATCATCGTAACAAAGTTTGTTTATAGAAACCTTTTGATTGAATGTTTAAAAACGAAATAAAATAACACTGTTCATTTACATATTTGATTGCGATTGGCGCATGTTAACTCATGCGAGCGTCGGAAAATAATTCAAACCAGGCGTCTCCATTCATCGGCATTAAAAGTAGCAAGACGTGAACTGAGCAAAAGTTGCTGGAACAGTTGATGAAATCAATGAAAACATTCAGAGATAATGACTTCGACTGAACTGTAATATGAACAGTTTTGTTGACCTTTTAATGTATTATCTATCGTTTTAAGTTTTTTGCAGGTAGAATTTTCAATCTTCTTTGATTGACGCTTTCGATGTTAAACATTTTATTTCGTTCATAAATCATGGAGTAAGACTGAAACCAAATATGTTCCCAGCAGTCAGGTCTTACACAATATATTCTTTAGTTTCATTCTCAAAGATGAAAACCTAGGCCCTTCACATACAGTGAGCCGAAGACCGATCCTGAACACTAACCAAATTCCAATAAACTAATTCCGATGAACTACTAGCCATTCGCAACAACTTCGTTATCTCGAGTAACCAAACCTCGGGACCCTGGGAGGCCCGGGCGCGATTTGAAGACGCACTTTGGCTGCATCGGGGAGCCACCCCAGAAAACCATCCTGCGGCTGGCAGATGCATTTGCATTTAATGCGCATACATTTGCGCGACCGACCGTCCGACCGACCACCAACGAGCCACCAACGAGCGTGAAATTATTCCAATTTTATGGTTGAATAAATAACTTTTCATGAACATGTTTTTCGGCGAAGCGGCGAAAAAGCTGGCCGCTCCTTCGCCTTGCAAGCAACATGACTCGGGTGGTGGCACACCCGGCGATGGGTGACTGTGTTTAGCTGCCGGTTAACCATCCCTTTGGTGGTTGCTGCCGGTGCTGGGTGGCCGGGGATTCCCATGATGAATCCCATCTCCTTTCCGGTCGACGCATGTTCGAACGACCAGACTTTTCGGCAGCGTCCGGACAGGACATGGGTGGCAGCATCTCGAAGCGACACACTGCCTCCGTGTGGCGGTGACAGGAAGCATCTTCGAAGGAGAAGCCACAGCCCCAAGAACCCAACCACCCCAAGTGGGTGACCACGGAACCGATCAGCACCATACCGACCCGGTACACCCGGTTTGGTTGGTTTCTTCTTCGTGAACCGAGGGATGCGCTGGCTCCCGAATGGTAATGAATGCAGCTGCGGGCAGGATGCACTCCACGCTGGTGCTGCCATAATTCTTCCCCAAATGTTCCGATATTGTTGGAGTGCATCGAGCGTGTTGCCATAAAGTTTGATTGAATGGCTTTTTTGGGTGGAAAATATGCAGCCAAAAATGGAGTTGTTATGAAGTTATGTCGCAAGAAGCTGGTATCTTTTGTGCGTTTGAATGAGTCCTTTTCGGTGCACAAGAAATGTGCAAACAAAGTGAAGATTAAAAGATAAACGAGAAAATGATCAAGAACTAACTGCAGCGCAAAACAAATAAATGGAAATTGAAAGAAAAACGAAACACGACTTCGCAACACAACCTGCGATGCGATGTATTACTTAACTAATGATGAAGTTCTAGCGCTTCGCTAGCTCAGGGCCGCAAAGAGCACGTGCAAATAACGGGGAACCTTTTTCCACCGAGCCCATCAAAATGTGAAATAAAATTAACAATTCCCATCACTCGTCCACGGGTAAGCGAAAGATGAACACACTTCTCATCTCCGGGCGCGGCCGGGCTGCGGGAAATCTGCTTGGAAATTGGTTTTCATCTAAAGTAAACATAAATTCTCCACAATTTTTAGCATAAAAGTGAATTATTTATTTGTACAGACGAGCGGCTTGGCACGGCCCGACCTGCGCGACGGTTTCTCCGCTCGTTCGCATCTGGTTCCGGATTCGTTTCGTTCCGTTTTTTCTGTCCTTGCCGAAGCTGAGACTCGCTGTTGGTCGCAACTTGCTAGACAGCCGCCGCCGCCGCCGCCGGAGGAGTTGGAGTCTATTTCTTGGCGCCATCCGTTTGGGGGGAGGGCAGCAAGTGCGAGCGGATTGGGCAAACACTTCACAGCGCCTTCGCCGAAATCTCGGTGCCTGATGTGCGATTTTCATTTCATTTTTCTTTGCTTCCTCCCGCTTTTCGGTGCCGGGAAACGGTGCGAGCCGTGAAAACCGCAAAAGGAGTGCCGGGACACATTCCCACGGGACGTGAGCGTGGCGTGGCGTACTCCGACCGTCGAGTCCGTCGGTCGCGCGGCGACAGTCGGGTGTGACGTTTGAGGAAATACCAAGCCCATTTGAAATTCTATGGTTATTTCGGTAAATATTTGTTATGATGAGTTGAAAATGTGGCAACGTGTTGGAGATGGTTGGGGCCGTCACCGAGATTGGGCCATCGGGGTGGGAGGGGTCCTCCGGTAACGTGGCCGGGTGTCGATGCTAATGCCAACCGACCGAAGGGTGCGAAGCTTGAAAATCGGACGGGGGTTTGTCGGTTTTGGTCCGGAGTTTTTTTCTTACGAACCAGAAGCTCAACCTCAACTGGAGTGCCACGCTGTGGCCACAGCCCTTTACCTTCAGTAAACCGAATTGATCATTATGATGTTCAACATTTCAACTCCGAGCCCTCCGTGCAATGGATTAAAGTGACTTACAAGCTACTGGCCAGATTTATGTAGCGCCGAAAGTTGACGAATTTGTCAGATTAGCTCCGTGTTGCTTTCGAAAAGTGCGACAATTTTGCGCGACCGCCAGGACTGGCTCCAAATTGAAGGAACAGATTTATTATTCAATAACTTAAAACGAATGGAGGATATTTCAGAAACCGCTTGAAAAGTTTCACAGTCGATAATAAAACAAAATCAAAGATTCCATTTACTGAACCAAATTGTAATGTTTTACAATAATTGGATTTAAATAACGCAAAACATCATTTAAAATAAGCCCACGTCCCAGAACAGCATATTTACTTATCTCGTTCATCGGTTTGAATGTAGTAACAGGACAAGTTAATAAAAATTATTCGATCTCCATTAAATGATTGTGGGAAAGAACCTAGGATTGATGGCCAAAGAGATACAATAATGTGTGAATTAGGTTGTTAGTGAATTGCTTGTACCTTTTTTCTAAAAGTTCTACTTCAAACTGCTCATTGACCCACGGGGTGCTTGCCATATTTGCATTATTAATTTGCAAACAAAGTCCTTCCATAAATTAGCTGTCTGATTTCCTTTGCACCATAAAAAACACCATAAAAATATTTTATTTAAGGGCCTTTCATTTCTGCATTACAACGCTCGGGGCGAACCGAAAGACATCTCCTAAATGGAAATGAAACTAGTGGCCAATCCCCGTGCCCGCTCAGCTTAAGCCGTTTGGTTGAAAGGAACACCACCGCACCGAGACCAGTCCTTGCCCGGTGTGGTGGATGACGCACGAAAGGATGCTCTCGGCGTGTGCCGGTGACACAAAAGAGCGGCCCAGCGCAACTGTATCTGGCATAAACAAATAATTCAAACGCCGAACATCCTTGCCATCCTGCAGCGAGCGGCACACTTTCTTATGCTGCTGCGTCTCGTGGGTCGGTGGGCGACTTACGATTGCCGGCGCGTGGTTTCGCCACAGGAACAAAGAAAGAAATGGCGCCCTGGTGCCATATCCACTTTCCAGTTGAAGAAACCCATCCGGCTGGGACGTTCGATGAAGACGGTGCACGGCACGGAATTCTTCGCCCGAGCCCATCCTTGCGCCGTTGCTCGACGATTGGCTCGACGATTGTTTGCGAATCGTTTGTTACAAACGATTAGGAATTACGCGAACGCCAAGGATTCAAACGCGATTGGATTCCGCATCGTTCGCGGCTGGCGCGTTGTCAAAGTTCGGTGCGCCGCCAACAAATGGCGGCTTCTGGTAGGTTTGTCTGTGAGGCAAATCTCGCCGGAAGCGAAATTGCTAATCGCAAACGCTGCCTGAGACAAGGAATGCTGATGAAAGGGTCGAAAGAAGGCGCGCGTCGTGGCGTCGGTCGGGCGACTTGTAAGCTTCTTATGGGTTCGTGGAGCATCGGTGCCGGGAGCTGAGGCTCGATCCAATCGGCGTCCAATAAGTGTCAGTTGGAATGAAATTCCCTGAATTGCTTGTTTTCCGAGCGACAGTCGATCAGCATTGGTTCGGATTTAAATGGTTTGTAACAATTAAGCTGATACCCATCGTCGGATGCATTATTGAGCAAACCCCGGAGCGGAAATGCAGTTTGAATTAATTAGCTCATAAGAAATGCATCAGGTTGACTGATCGCCTGTTTACCGATTTTATATTTTAAATTTCCGATTCCGATTTAAGATGCAGACAAAAAGCCGACCGTTTGTTAATTAATTTTCCACCTCCTTGTTTGCCGCGAAACCGTGTTAATGGTGGCCACGATTAAACGCCGGTCCACTCCCGCGGCCGCTGAGTAATTGAAAGGACAACAGCCGGCCCCCGTCGCGATGCCACTGGCCACTGGCGGCCATTTTGGTTTGCAATTGCAAATTAAACACCCACGGGCCCCGGCCGGATTGTTTGGTTTGCATTCGGAAGGAAGAACTTCCCGGAGCCTGGATTCCGGAAATCACCGGACATCATCGATTTCGTCACCGCTTTTATTTAACTAACGGGGCACGGATATTTTATGTTTCGCAAATTGAAAATGCGTGCGAGAGAACGCGCAAGTGAGAGAAAGAGAGTGAGAGAAAACAATCAGTCCGGATGCCGGAATTGTGTGTTCCGTTCGTTAGCCACGTTGTTCCGACGGAAACAATAAAACTACAAAATAAATAAAACAAATCGAACGGTGACGTGACTTATGGAGCGCCAGCCGGCAGGCAGGGTGTGCAGCCCGACCATTTATTTCCTGCAATATCCTCGAGTTCGAATTTTCCGCTCATTTAATGATTGATTCCTGCAGTGTGAATTGAAGAAGTGTGAATGACGCTCAGAACGTGGCCAACCGAAATGCTCCACGCCGTGTTCTATTTTTTGCATAAACTACACACATGCCGTTCGTTCGATATCCTGAACCGTGCATCCTTTTGATGATTGGCCAGCGATTCTATTGATGCTCCGGTGCCCGTCGAAAGCGTAGTTTGTTAACACAATCAATGGGAGTCTCTTCCAATTCACCCGACGTCCGATCCGATCTGCGACGAGATCTCGAGGAGCTTCACATATCTCACAGCATAGCCCGAAATTGAATTGGCCTCAGAGTAGCGCGCACAAAGGAGGTGCCAAAAATGACGTTCGAAGAAGGCAACCTTACGACCCTGGCTGCTGAGCGTAAGGTGACTCAAGAAACGTTTGAAGAAACCGGCACCGGCGAGCATGGGCAAAACGAATCAAAACCAATGGGCGTTAGGACATTTGTTTGTTGAGAAATTGTTTTTCTTTTCTCCCCACATTTCATTGCCACGGCAGACGGGTGCCGACAGTGCCAGACAGTCTGCCGGCGTTGGCGTTGGCCATTTGGGCTTTTTGTAGTTTGCGGCCAACAACGTTCACCGACACTTTGCTTCATGAGATCGAGCGAAGGTTATGGCCACGTTCACAACAAGCTATGGCGGGTCTCGGAATGCGGCACATACCGAAAGGCACTCTACTTAAGCAGTGTGCAGTTCAGTTAATGTTGAGAAAAGCTTTCGCGCACTAAGTGCCCTTCGCTGCGTATCATATTCCGCGCCGATTGCGCCTTAGCCGCAGATTCTCTATCTTGCCCGCAGCATGATAACCAGTCTCATCGCGTCCATATTTATGATACATTTTATTCTATTAATCGTTTTACTTACGGGTGGCCAAAAAGTGGGGCAAAAAACCCCTCGAGCTAAGAGGCAATCCCTTTTGCCGGCGCTCTCCACGAGGACGCGAACCGTCGCGCCGGGTTTGTGAGTGAAAAATGGCCACAACACAATGGTGAAATTTAATTTCAATTTAATTAAGTTAGTATTCGCGTGTTGTATTTTGCGCCACTCGTCGCGCTACTACTACAAACAACACACCGGCATCGTGTTCCTCCGTGTCCGTCGTGTCGTGCCGGATTTAGATGGCCAACGCGGCTGGGGCTCGTTGGTTACCGAGAAACTTTTCATCTATTTTCCTCCATTCGGTGCCATTGGCGCATCGCATTATAAAGTCGCGAAGAAATGCATCGCTCGTCCGCTCGTTCTCATTCTTTCTCTCTGCCTCTGTTGCTTCCGGTTGCCGGCTGCTGCATTCGATCTTATTTGTCCACCAGTTTTTGTTGTCCCTTTTCGCCTTTTTTCCCCTGTTTCTTCTTGCTGCGAAGTCGCCGCGAGTTGCACAAAATGAATTATTTCCGTGTCCTTTCGAATGAACGTTGCACCGGCGCTGGACGGAAGTGATTCTATTAGTGGGGCGCCGAAGGGCTGCAAGTAAATACTGCACCGAAGCTGGTGTCGAGTAGCGTCCTCCACAATCGCGAAGGACCTCCTACGACCCACCCTTCCCCGTCTGGCTTTCTGCTTTGGCTCGCGAAGCCATTGTGGGTGCTGGCACCGGAAATGAGGAGCCACCGTGGCCTCCATCTTCACCGTCGAACCGATCAAACTCGCCACATCTTGAGCCCCCCATTCGCTGAAGGAGGCCACTGGCGAGTCGGCGAAATTATGAGAGCCCAGAAGAGGCGCAGAGGGGACGACAATCGCCGTGACGAAGATGACGGTGCACGACCAACCAACCAACGGCCCGGCAACGGCAGCATGGCGCGTGGCACACAAAAGCATTATGAAACACGAAACATAATTAGCTGAAATTAAATTTAGCTTCTCGCCGCGACAATCGGAGCGGACCGGCAGCAGCGGCGATGGAGCGGAAATGGAGCCATTGCGCAGCGGGCGAGGAGCGAGCGCCCGCGTCATCATCAATGCACTTTTCAATAAATCTTCCGGCGTCGGCAGGCTCAGCTGATGCACTTCCGGCGCTGGGTGCTGGGATTTCTTTGGCCGCTCCACCAGGACGCGCTAAGCTGGCGACGTAATTATTATTTGAATAACATCCGCCCTGCCTCGGATCGCCATCCGCCATTAGTTTTAATGATCGAAGCAATCGTTGGCGGTGCTTGGAAGGATAACGAAGGTTTGCTTTTTGTTTGCCTTGCCTTCTTGGACGTAATGAGAGATGGTTTTATTAACCCGTTCGAAAGCGTGCCATTGTGCTGATTATCGTGACGACGTGTTTTGTGAAAACATTTCCGCGTCCGGCGCTAATCCGATTTGGGTCGGGGGTCATTAGTAAATTGTGTTACGAACACTGCGCTGGATCATCCACGTTCGCAAAAGGTATCCGTATTGGATACAATTTGCTATGTTGACACCGGAGACACTGTTGTTCTAAAAGTTGAAATTGAGTCCAATTAACAACAACAGCAAGTTAATACAAAGCATTAACGGCGAATCGCAACTATTAGGTTGGCCTAAAAGAAATCGACGTTTTTGGCGTGAATTTCAAAACTATATTTAACAGATTTCCGACTTACGTCCAACATGCATCATTTTGTTGGAAAAGTTATTATTTGTTGGAAAAGTTATCATTTTGTTAGTTTAGTCGTTATTGGCGAAAATTTTGGGCAATCATTTTCACAAAGCATTTGCAATGGAACAAACAATAAACAATGAAGCAGCAACAAGTGAAAAGAATCAGCTTTAAAACAAGCCTAAACTTGAAACTATTCCATCGATACTTCACGAGATATCGATCACTATATCGAGATATCAGGCATCTATCGTAAAAAACTTCGTTTTTTTTAGCCAACCTAATATATAGAATTAGGTTTGTTTGTTTATTTAAAAACTAACGAAAATTGTTCCGATTTTTCGAAATTCATCCGCCAAACATCGAAAACTTTGTGCTGCAAAAATAACAGGGTCGAAGGATAGCACAGAAGTTGGCACCAGGGCCAGAACAAATTAAAAGTTACTCTAAATATTTTGATTTTTTCTTGTCGAAAATTAGGGCTCCGAAATTCGTAGATACGTACTTATTTTTTCAATAGATATCTACAGAAATGAAAGGCAGTCCCCAGCAATAGAAGCAGAACATTGTAAAGTACGTAGCTCATCTAACACAAAAAAAAATGGTTCTGATACACACATCTGAATTTAAAAAAGACGTAATACGGTCTCTTGACGATTTCACTTTACTTTCAAGATGCTTATTGGTATAAATACATAAAGAATCGCAAACAATGGTGCCCATTCCCAATACGATCATACATCGAATTTATTTCTTCGTTCGACAAAAAGATCCTTTTAAAATGAGTGTATTAGCTTACACCGAAGTCGCTTACACTACCTACTAATGTTGTAAATTGTTTACTCACACGACATCGGCTCGTCGGCTCACAAAAATCTCCTACCATCGATGCTTCAATGCCAATCGGCAGAATATAAAGGGCACATGTCCTGATTAGTTTTCCGACATAATTTAGAATCAGAATTTCATCCCGAGCATCGGCTTCGTGCTAAAAACTGTGCATTCGTTGATTAACTTTCCGACGGCCGATGAGCTAAAAAGCGCAAACGAATCATATCGTAAAACAATGGCATCCCGGTGTCCAGCCGGTGCGGTGGAGCACTTCCCGTCAGGGGTCGATGCTAGTTAAACTGTAATTGAATCGACGGTTCCTTCGCGCAGCACGGACTTGTGTAAATTACTTCTGTGCTGTCGGAAAGAGTGCTTCTTGCCGCTTTCTTCTCCGAAGTCGAAGCTGGGGAGAAAAACCAGGCGCACACACTCGGACTCGGACTCGGACTCGATTCGACCGTTGATTGCGGCTCATGAATATTGCATCCGAGGCAACCCTCCCCCCCCCCCGCCGTTGCAATCATTCAAATGCAGTGCTCTTAATGCAGTTTGGTGTAGTTGCAGGTGTCTCGTTTTCTCATCATCGAGCTACATCATCTGTTTGGTGAGGCGACTGTTTTTAGAGTTCTGTCAGCAGATACTAGAATCGACACACACCCACACACCGACAGACGGACAGTTCATCGTTACCTTCGCCGGCCGGGACGAGTCCTTTCGGTCCCACCCCCGGCCAGTGTACATCATAATCGTTCGGGTGGGATCGCCCTGAGCCCGGAACCAAGATGAAGGCACATACCGTAAAAGAAGTGTTCTATCTCCGGTGTTTTTGACGGGCCCGGGCCGGCGGGACGGGATGGGTCACAAAACGAAATAAATGTTTGTTAACTCACAGACAAACGGGCATGTTCTTCAATCTGACTCCCCGAGCAGCAGCCGCCCTCACCGTTTTGGTGCCCGCCTGTTTGCGTCACGTACTCGGGCGCAGGACTCTCGGGACACTCTTCTGGTTGTGTTGTTCCGATCGACAGGAAGGAGAACGAGACAACAACCAAAAAAAAAAAACGAAGCGAATCCCGTTGGCCTTTTTACCGTTGGCCGGCAGCAGCAGCTGCAGCTTACAATGAGAGAACAATTGCATTTGCCAGTGCGGTCCCGGCAAGTGCATCGGATTGGATTCGAGGGAATTTATCCGTTTCATTGTTTTTTTTTTGTTCTGGTTGGTTCCTTCCACTCCCTTATTTGGGTTCTGGTTTGGTTTGGATTTTCATTCGGTGTGTTCGTTAGTTTCGTCGGCCCGAGCCCGATTTCCCGTAGTTGGGGCGTCGAAAGAAAAGTCGATTCCGACGATTCCGTTGTTTTAACAAGCATCAGCTATTCATGGCATGGCAACTCCACCACCGTGCGACCGCGGCCAGCATGATTTCTTCCTTTTTTTGTGCCTCGGCTGGCCTCGGCGCCCCTTTATGTTTACTCTCGGTGGCCCTCCGGCTTTCCGGGTTTCGCAGATTTTTCGCGCTCGGGCACATAAGAATTCAAATCAGGCTTGCATCGTTATCACTTTGGCGGCCGGGGCGGCTCCACTCCGGCATGTTGCGCCCATCCTTGGGGTGTCCTTAGGAGGGAGGCCACACAAAAAAACGAAGTGAAACGCAAATAAAGAGCCACGTGCAGCGAGCATTTTCTTTGCCGAGCGAGAGTACCGAGTAGTTAGTTGGCGAAGTTGTGGAGCATTTGACAGAAAGTTAACATCTTGGGGCCTTTGGTCTTTAAATGGAGCCGAGCCGAATGCTATCCTGAAGCGTTCCGACTTCGATTCGATCGCTCCGATTGGAGCAGAAATAGGCAGGTTGCCTGCCGATCGCAATCCTTCAAAGGATCGGACGGATCACCGGTCAGGTGGAACGGACTTGACAACATCATCAGAAAATCAGCCCAAAGTCCGAGAAGGAGGCACTCGAGTCCGTTCTCTGGTCGGTTTTTAATTTGATTGCCAGAGCGACCACTGAAGCCACTGGGAAACTTTGGGCCCACCACTTCGACATATATTTTATCGAAAATCGATCCCAACACCCTGGTCCTAGGATCGGAGTGTTCGGTTTGTGTGCGTCCTGAGAGGTTTTTAGCATCCCACCTTCGCTTCGGGTCTCCGTTGCGGAACCTAAAAGAGTTTCGATGTTAGTTTCGGAGGGATTTCGTGGGGTCCCAACGTGTGGCGACGGCCCCGGGCCGAGTGTGATGCGTTCGAATGTTGGTTCGACTGGCCGAGACGTGTGTGTCCACTTCTTGCCAACGTGAAGTGTTGATTGCAATCGATGCCGCATGAAGAGCAGCCTCCGTGCTCAGGTTCTGTGACAGTTCGTACACACTTTTCGGAGGTCTCTTGCCGGGGGGAATGGAATAAACACACTTTTAACATGATTTAGTTTCAGGGTTTTCCTCGGACCAAAACCGGTCAGAACTAATATTTTGCGGCCCCTAACATTGTGGAACCCTTTTTATCGGTTGCGGTTCAACAAATTGATTTAATTTCTTGATCGACCAACCCGGTTCGAAACTCGGATTGAAATTAGTTTTTTTTCTCGGGGCGAGCGGATGGGCCCCATAAAATTGGCCCCAAATCTCATCAACACACCCGTCGGCCATTGACTAATTTGTCAAATTTGCGTATCAATCGAAATCGCCCCGGTGAAAGTGGACTTCTTGATTGATTTATGGTCAGCTTTCGGTGTTCGCTGGAAAATCGGTCCCCACTTTGCTCTTTGCTTCCGTCGCTCTCGCCTCAGTCGTCGCCACGGTAGGCCAAGAGGGTAAAATCGATTAAGGGTTTCATTTGCCCGTAAACCTGGTAGCTTGTGTCCCCCACGGCCTGGCACAAGTTCGATTTTGGCTCCGGTGAAAAACCCGCTCTCCAATCGATCCGGTATGCAAATACCAATTTGTCCTTCGCCGGCTGGTGAAGGATTGTGTACCGAATCGAACTTTAAGAGGGCCGGCTGGGGACAGGAGAGGGGTGGAGCGGAGGGGGGGACCGGGATTGACAAGGCGCTCTTTAGAGAAAGTCATCCGTAACCAAACACCAATCGGCAGCCCCGGCAGCACTGTCTTGCTCCAAGAGTGGTTTTTCGGCACAATTTTCCATCGCATCGCTTCGAAAGGTCCTTGCCGGAATAAAGGTACACAAATTAATTTATGTCTTGCGTGTCGCTCGTGCTGGGTCTGTGTGAGAGCGTTGGATAATCAATTAGAAGTTGCGGCGTAGCCCGTTTATATTGCTTCGGGTTGGAATCTAATTGAAATTTAATATTAACACTACTGGCCGATACACGCCGAGTGACACAAGCGAATGGGTTCGCAGCGCATGAAACATGCATGGCATCGGAATTGGCATTTTAGTTGGCCCAGTTACGCAAGTGCCGCTTACTGTGCCCCGATCGGTCCGGGTAAGTCAGCAACGCAATAGCAATTAAATTTCAATGAGAAGATTTTAATACGAATGTAATCATTGCTCATGTTTTAAGCATCTCACTGTTTGCACCAGGGAGAAGCCTCATGTGGATGCTTTTTGATGTTTCAGTTTGTAAATTACCATCACCAGCAAACGTTTCCGTAAGATATTAATGACATTTAATCAGTTTTAATAAAAGTGGGTCCATTTGCACGAAAGAATCATTACTATCGATTACATTATAGGCATAATTTAGTGTTTAGGAATGAAATCAATCAGGAACAAATGCAGAAGAAAAGGAACAGTTTCAGTCAATTTATATAGTAGGTTGGGGAAAAAGGAAACTTTCACTTTTGGGTTTAATTCAAAACATTGCTTAAGATTTTCAGCATGTCCGAGCTGTATCAAATAGGTGGTATAATTTATTGCCATTTGAAAGGTAATTTCATAATGCTTCTCTGGTAGAAGTCTTGGTCCTTATTGGCGAAAGGTTCCAGTAATCGATTTTTACAATCTTCTCTAGATCCCGATTTCTAATCAATCATGAAATTTTGCAATGCGAAAGTGGTAATCGACTAGTGTATGGTCCGGACTATACGGTAAATTCATTAAGACATCCAAATTAAACTTGCAGAGTTTCTGGCGAGCCACTACATACGTGTATGGCCTTGCGTTGTACTGATTTTGTTGGCCAATTCTGGCCGTTTGTGATCAATTGCTAGCTTCAAACGCTCTATTTGTTGGTAAACATCTCAGTAAACATCTGCAATAAGTCTGCATCAATCAATAATAAGTCAATATCTGCATCATACGGAAGCAACTCATAATAAATAATTCCTATCAAGATTCTCCGTTTAATTCGTTAAGGAAATGGGTCGATTTCATTCCGCATAGCTAAGGTTTCAAAGATGGAAATTCGATCCATCCATGTTTTTGGTGTAAATTATTGTAGTGTAAAATGCCACCGTGACAATAAGCATGAATTTGAAATTGTTTGATGAATACTCTACGCGATATCTATTACTACAGCCATCCACCGAGCAAATGATGGTTTTCGTTTTCCTCAACCTGATCTGTTGTGACCTACGCGAAATTAGCTGAGCAGTCCAAACTTAGCTCAATTCATTACACATCCGCTGATGTCTGGACTCGTGCTCTAATCGCATTTAGTACAAAAAACCGAAAATCCACGCCCCACAAACTTGCCTGATGATCTTGTAAGATCGTTGCAGCCGTAATTCGCCCTCACCGAAACTCTTAATGAAAATGAAAATGTCACTTTTCGCGCAAGTTTACCCGAAAGCGACGTTTGCAATCGCTGGAGCCACACGATGGAGTCACCTCGTTAAGGAACTCGCAATCGCTCTTTCGCTTTCGCACCCAACTAAGGCCGGCCACCCACTGTCTGCCACTTTCGATCATCTAATCTTCGGCGCCGCCAGCATACGCCACGGCTCGGACGTTGGTTGGGTGCGGTATCCTTTTCGGGGGGGGGG
>NC_071285.1:18867300-18898194 GCF_943735745.2 Anopheles bellator | reverse complement strand
CCCCCCTCGTGAACGCTTTGCGGTCCACGTGCTCGGCGATTCTCACAGCACGGAGCCAAAAGTTTTTCACCGAAGCCCGAGGAAAAAGAAACCGGCCAAACCGGCAAACCCCGAGACGGCTTGCGAATGCTAAGTCTGCGCTTTTCTCTGCTGACACCCAAGATTACTCAGCCCAATCTAAGTTCGGTTCGGATGGTGTGGCGAATTTTCTTCAAAGCCTCGCCGCACGAGGCCAACTCCAAGGCTGTGGTGGCCACAATTTTCTTTCTCGCTCGCTCATCCGCTCCTGGGGGTGAATCAGCAGTCAGAACGCAGCAAGAAGCAGCTTTAAGCCCGCTCCGAACTTCGGTTTGAAGTTAATTTTTGTGCCATCCACACGCCAAGCGCCACGGGTGCATCGTAACCGATTCTCAGCGCCTTAACCCTCGGGGGCTCCCTTCTTCCTTAATCCCTTACAGTGTGGTGCGAAAGTTTCGCCCTTTCGCTGTTGGGTGGCGTGGTAAACCCGCAAAAAAAAAGAAAAGAAAACAGGACATTATCAACATTATCTCGAATGACGGCCCCGAGTGACGGCGCGATTGAGTCGGCCGGCCCAGTATGTGGTGCCCGGTTGCCGCTGCGAACTTTGGCTCCGAAACAATAAGTACCTCTAAAGCTTTCGATAAACTTTCCCTTCCCCCCACACACACACACACCACAATGCTTGGGATAGAATTACAAACTTTTATGATAACATTCATTTTTATCACCCCACGTTGGACCCGTGTCGGGTTTTGTGCTGGCTTGTGGCCGCCGAAAGCCGTCGCTGCCGTTCCCGGGCTGGCAATGTTTTTCGTTAAATGGCATTAGTGCGCTTAGCTATTTGTTCTTTGGACACGGACCATCACGGACTGCATTCCAGGCTGGCCGGCCATGCTATGCTTATGCTCGCCGCTGGACGGTGATAATAGCTCTGTTATTATCGCACCTTCCTTCGGACGATTAAAGCCGGTCCCAGTTTGGAGGATAGAAAAAAATCAAGCACCAAAAGTTGCTGCCGCTTAGTGAGGGGTCCTTCCAAAGGCGGACAAAATAGAAAGCACATCGATTTATGCAAACTGCTGCTGCTGCATCGATTTGCATGGAGATTTTTTCGGACCCTTCCGATCCCGGTAATGAGATTTTTTCAAAGTTCCTAACGCGCGTGCCCATGTGTCTGTCTTTGGCCGTTCGATAAAGGATATAGATCTTCGGCGAACCAAAAACCGGAACCGAACCAGCTGCCTTTCGATTAGCAGTTTCAGAGTTCGCATCCTTTAACACTTTATCCGCTGGTCCGACACTGTGTGCACCGGAAACTAAGAGCGAAAGGACGTTGGCATACATTTGGCCTTCCCACCGCCTGTATCAGTGTGTTCTGTTTTATCTTTACGGCCACTGGCTTCCGGTCAGCATTTCATTTCCCTTTTTCCAAAAGGAAGCTTTCTCATTTTCATACCCGACACCCGGTCGGGTCTTGTTGGGGTCCGGGTTCGGTAGCCGGTTGGCCGGCTGCCAAAAATGTACCGCAGCAGATTTCCAACCGAGCCGATAAATGTGAAGATGCTCGCTGGGTCCAAACAGGCGAGCCCAAGGCGACGGCTGATGGTATCTTAAGTGGTGGAAATTCTGTATCCAACAGAAAAAAAAGTGCAGACCCTCACAGTCGTACCGTGGAACGCCCGCTCGAGCCCGCGACAAAGTTTTCCGTCGCGCGGAAAACTACCCGGAAAACCTCTGGCTCTGGTCTTTTTTCTGTTATACAAAATAGTTCGAGCGTCTGAAATCTTGATCCACTTCAGGCCAGGGACCTCGGGAGCAGTTTTATTTATGTATCGGGCTCCGGCCCCAATCGCGATGGGCTCGAACTTGGCCGTTGTGATAAAAATCTAATTTAAAACCAAACGCGCCCCGCGCGCTTTTGCAAGTGACGTGCGCGATCCGCGCCATACTGAAGATTGCAGTGACCCCCCGTGGCTAATGGATAGCCTCTGAGAAGCTGATAAGGATGTGAGGGGAGAAAAAAAAGTATATCGCAACCGAAGCGCGCAGAACTTTTCCGCGTCACGGCGTGAAGTGAAAATCCAATCGTACCAACGATACGGATTTGGCGCACAAAACTTCAAAGCGTTGTTCAATTATTTTATTACAAACTGAAAGCGCCCGCCACGATGACCGATCCGGGAGCTGGTGCCGGTGTGGATGGCGGAAAAACTTTATACATTTTCCATTTTCAATCTAAAATTCCACTCCTTCGCTTAGTTGTTTCACTTTTAAAAACGGTGCAACCGTGGCCGATGCTGCAAATATTCCAATCAAACTTTCCACTTCGTGCTAATGATTTTCCACGCCAGCTCTCTCTCTCTCTCTTTCAGAGCAGAGGATTTCAATTACTCCGCCAGCGGCGAGCGTGCTAAGTGTTTTCCCATTTTTCCGCTCGCTTAAATCATTTCCTAATTATCATAAATGGTGTTTTGCTCGCTTAACAGCGCGGCGGTGTTAAGTTGTACAATTACGGCATGCGTCTAACGCTGGCCACAGCATCACCATCATCATCATCATCGTCATCATTTGCCAAAAGTTCGGTTTCGATTATAATCGCTCCCGATGGCCACTCGTGATAGGAAGCTCACTTCGAAGGTATTTTTCGAAGGTCGCCTTTTTTCCGTGTCTATCGTGCCCGTCTAGAGTAGCTGGCCCGAGTCACCTTCTCCGGCGTTAGCCAGTTTGAAACAGATACATCACGACGGGAGAGACAGAGGGGGGGGTGTGAGCACCCTGTCCCCCGATTGGGTCGAACAATAACTGTTATTATAGATGTTGTCTAATTACTTCTTTACTTAATTGCCCGTGAAATTAGCTTTCAGCTCTCGGAAGGGCTACCCGGTGGAGTGGCCATCATTTCATGGATCGGATGGAAACAGAAGGAAATTGGTCAGAAAAATGGGCAACAGACAGTTTTTCACGGTGGGGGGGCCAGCACGGTTGATGGGCGATGAGGGCGAGCCAAAAGTTTGAAGTTCGAGAAAATACGGTAAGCGTATAAAGAGAGGGCGAAAGAGAGACCAGAGACAGAACTGGCAACTTTCTGCTGCCCCCGGGCATTTCTGATTCTTGTGGGTAAATTGAATTATTTACTTTGGGAAATCATTTCGATTGAATTGGATTCTTAATTCCGCACACACAGAGACGGGCACACGGGTCAAAGTTTGGCGATCAAAATTTATCCTTTTCAGCGAAAGGTTTTCCCGCTTTTGTTTCAAAGTGCCCGGCTAATATGAGTTCTCGGTGCTCAGTCAGCAGCGCTTAAGAAACGCACGCCAAAGCGCGTCGTTGAAAATCAATTGAATAGAAAAAAAATGCAACGGAACTAGCCTGAAGGAAAAGTAAATGCCCTGTGCCGTCTGTTGATTTTGTCAGGCCCTTTTCGTGCGCGGGAAAACTTGTCCAAAAAGTCTGAATTCCGATCCGATATCCTAACGAACCCGCATATTTCTTGGGCATAAGTTTTATAGTCTGACCGAGACTCGCTTCTGCGGAATGGAAATTAGAAAATTGAATCAACGTGCCGAGGGTTTGATTGATCGTTGATTAATGAAGCACCGGTGGCACCTTCGACAGGGGAAAAATTTTCAACTGAATAATTCAAATCGATCCGTTGGTCGATCTACGCGCGATCGACAATTCGCGAGAAGTAATCCAATTAATGCTCTGCTGCCCAGACCAGAATGTGTGGCTTCGCTTGCTAACTCTCTCGCAGGACACTAGGGTCACCGAAACCCAGGGATTGATTGTGAAATTCGTTTGACTCACTCGCTGGAAGCCCTTTCCTTTCAGGACCACGAGGAGGAGGAGGGTTGTCGGTCGCTGCGATTGGCAATTCAGGCAACGTCTTCACCGTCGGGGAAAGGTGGCATCCCCGACACCGGATGGGCGGGCGGTCCGGATGTTGCTGGCTCGCATCCGCCGACCGCCGGCGGTACCATTTTCATTAAATTTCCGTTCACACAAATCCCCACCACAATTACTTCCGTGCGATTGGTCAACCACCACATTTGTCCCCGAAGGCCCCGGGCCGGCCGGTGAATAATTTGCATCGAAAGTTTCACTCGGCTCATCTCGCCTTCGGACGGATGTGCCGACCCCGTGCGCCTCAAGAAGAACAAGCGTCATAATAATAAAGAAAAATAACTGAAAGATGCCTATTCCGTATTCCGTGGACAATTCCCGCACACAAACATACAATACGTCACTAATGATTTCGGGGCCGGTCCATTGTTGTCCCCGCCCGAGGGGAGAAAGTTCGGGTTTCGGCGCCGTAAACCCTTGGCAGGGGGACACAGCATAATGTTGTTTGCGGACAAAGTGAACGTGAAAAGAGGGACCACAAAAATGGGAACCCGCGAATATGTCTGTGACAGTGAGGGGGAGAGTCCTCTCCGGTGCCAGGTCAGGCGTAAAGGAGGTCAGCATAATCAATCCGCTTCCGTTTCGTTGCGTTTATTCGTCATTCTTTGTATCGCCCCATGCTAAATGGGAATTTGGGCCATTCGGGATAATCGCGGGATGAATTGTGATCCTTAAAATGAACCCAACCTCGAATGAACTCCCTGGAAGCGGGGTTCACGCAGTGAACATCCGGCACCAGCGTGGGTATCCTTCCCAACGGGATGTCTGGATCGGCGTGTCCGTTTCCTTGGTAACCGTGGCACCGCTGGATGTGGGAAACTTCCTCACGGGAGACGCAGGAAGACGGGCCGCTCCCGTTTTGAAGGACGTGTTTTTGTTTTGACTCCGCACATCCTGTGACAGAGGCACGGTGAACTGCGCCTGCGCGCTTTCCCGTCACGTGCGAGTATCGCTGGAACTCACCAGCGTGAAGCGTGAATCTCATCTCACCTCATCGCCGTGCCTTATCGTCGGAAGGGTTGGTCTGTTGGGGGGGACAGTGTGCAGGGCAGGGTGGTATGCTTTTGGACACGCAACGCATAAATCACTCATCATCGCCAATGTTCCGGCATCTCGCAAGATTTATTGGCGCTGTCGGTTCAGTTGGGCTTCGGAAGGATGCTCTCAGTCGGTGTATTTAGATTCATATTCCATTTCGAAGTAACTTAACTCGTCAGTCGAGAGTCGGTTTTCATTGAAACGTTGCAGTGCCATTGGTTCGAGGTTAATTCACGGTTGGTTCGGAAGTTCATTGTGCGCCCCCCACAAAGCCGTTTCGTTGTGTTTATCACAAAAGGACCGCCGGCTACCACGGCGGGCTTGGTGCAATTAAGTCAGAAAAAGGGTCATTAGCTTCGGCTGCTGACCCGATTTCGCGGAAGGCAATCCGCTCCGTGCCCAAACTCCGTCGACGGTGCCGATTGCGTGAAAATACCCACACGGACTCGGTGCGTTATCCTGTGTATGTGTGTGAGGATGTGGGCCACCGGGAACTCATCGCCACCGTTCCGATCCGATCGGCCACCACCGTTCGGCTGCGGCACTCACGGCAGTTCGGGTCCCGGCCAGGCCAGCGCTCGGCCATCGCATCCTTTGGCGTGTGCGACGGCCGCCAGGATCCGGGAGCCAGTTCCGGAGTGTCCTTCGCAGCGGATGGACCTTTCACGCGCGCGCGTTCTTTCCTCTCTGTCCTCTGTCGCACTATCTCACCACCATTTTATCTAACTCCACCACTGGAGATCCCAGAGGAACGGCCACG
The DNA here is from genome assembly GCF_943735745.2 of Anopheles bellator. Lineage (NCBI taxonomy): Eukaryota > Metazoa > Arthropoda > Insecta > Diptera > Culicidae > Anopheles > Anopheles bellator. The sequence goes on along the minus strand of NC_071285.1, from coordinate 18,892,469 downwards.
TCTTCGAGAGTGTGTCCGCGTGTGTTTGTGTGTGCAATTTGGCAATGTCCTTGTGGCGAGGAGTTCGCGAGTCCCGTTTCTTATCGCAGTGTGGGCCGCGCTGATCTGTGGTTTTGACAGCGCTGATAATAGGAAAACGTGCTCAAAGAGAGAGAGAGAGCGAGAGAGAGAGAGCGCTTTGGGAAAGCGAGAGATCGAGAGCAGAAACAAGAGCGTCGTCGAGTGAGCGTGGAAAAAGTGTTGCGGAAAAGCATCGTCCGCCGATTATCTAACGGTCAGTGCGAAGAGTTTTCCGGTGCTACGCGTGGAAAAACTGTGGAAAACTGCGCTCGAGGAGCGAGTGAGGAGCTGTCTTAAAGTGCTGGTTCGTTGCGTGGCGGGTTTGTGGTGACGAGAGCAGCTCGCGGCTCAGGGCCACTCCTCGAGACGCGTGGGCTTTGTGTTTGTGTTTTGCGTCCCTTCCAATATCGGCCCGGTGGCCGCGGGGAGTGACCGCATATTTTTAATACCCCGGAAAAATCAAAACAACGTTCCGGTGGAAGCGCGTAAGTAGGCCACAGAGCACGAGCTGGCCAGCTGGGTGGGAGGGATCCTGATTTTCTGCAACTCATCTCGCCGACCCCGTGGATGGAGGGATTGGGTGTGCGGGAGGGGGGCGAAAACTTTCACCAATAAAGCAGCGTCCGGCGTCCCCTTTTACGACGGATGGCATTCTTCCGACGCCGAGCCGAGGAAGGATTCCGGCATGGCGACCGGCGAGCCGCCACGGAGCAACTTTTCTTCTCATTACGCGCATACCAATGCGTGGGCGCGGCCAGTGAGGGGCGAGGGGGGGTGCTGTGGAACCGGGGACGGGGCCGGGGCCAAAGTTTTGACTGCAGAGCCACGGTACGGCTGAAGTGACTTGTCTCGGAGAGCCCAAGCAACCAAGCGGGCCGGAGATGGGCGTAAAATGCTTCAACAGCGTCGTCGGAAAGGCGATCCGGCAGAAGGCGATGGCGGGGCTGGCGGGCACCAGACCATCCCCCGTCGTAGCGTAGAGCCTGCGGGTGCTGAAAGGCACCGAAACATGGCAGGGAACGAGCGAGTGCGCGAGAGGGAGAACAAGCAAGCAAACAAATTAAATTAAAAGAGGTTCGAGGAAAATGCGAAGCGAAGGCTGCGGACGTTTAGCGGCCGGGAAGCGAAGACAGCCTGTCGGTGGTTGGTGGCTGCTGTCGGTAGCCGAAGAAAATAAACTCGCCAAATAACGTTAGCCTGGGAGTGCAACCAATATTCGCACGCGGAGTAGCGTCTGCCGGGGGGGTTTGGTGAAATGAAACGCCACGGTGCGAGGCTGCGAATGGGTCACGGTGGGTTGGACGGACCCAGGGCAGGGCACTTTAAGGAGTCCGCGGGGTGGATAAAAATCGAGCCCCCTTTGCGGAAGGTTCATGTCGGCTGCTTGGGGTGCGCTTCAATTTATGGAGTGTCGGTCGTTATGGTTCAAAATTCGATCGGACTTTAATCGGGAGATCGCAAAGAGGCAATTGGAATGGCAGGCCGAAAAATAGTATACCAGTCTTGGAACGCTAGTTTTGCTTGAATGTTTGCTTTCAACGGAACAAGTTCATTGTCAACACGCGCTATTGGGGCTTGGCTGGACAGCAAAAGTTCAATATTAAAGGTTTAAGTTCGTTTATGGGAATTGTCGAAGCCTCAAGGCACTAAAGGGCTCAATTCAGTCATCTGAGGTGATGTGTTAAGTGTGGTTCATTATTAAAGGTGCAATACTTCAACCAGATGCATTCTTACGGTTCGAACTGACATCTTCTGTATCGATCGATGGATTTGAATTTGGTTGCTCTAACGATCGAGTACATTCGTAACGATACAACAAAATACTTCGAAACTGGAGTCCAGAAACCACAGGATCACTGGAACCGGATTACCGGTTTTCAAAATCACCTTCGCTTGCTTCTTTGAGAAAGATTTTATCATTGCTACGCTTTTTTAACATTTGCCATACTAACGGTAAGAGAGCAATTAATTGTTGGCCTCGAAATATGTGGCAAGGATTTTAGTCTCTAGAGTCGGTAGAAGTCTGAGTTTAGTTTCGAGAGTTTCCTCAACGATTGATAAATTGATTAGACAGACAGAAGACGGAAATTGCTTATGGGATGTTCAAAAGATTAGAACCGAAGTTCATACTATATCAGAATTAATCCTTGAGTATGTTAATTGAGTTGATCTTATGTATGTATTAATCTTTGTATGAGTTGAGAATACACCTCGAAAATTAGTAAAGAAAAGAATACAAAGCAATACAATTCAGTCGATGATGATATGTAGGTCGAACGCGATGAGAGTACCAAACAATCAGCATAATAAAAAAATACAGGAAAAGCAGGAAAAGCGTGAGGAAGAAGAAGAAAATTTGTTAGCGAACAGAGATTATTGAGTACAGTTGGTACCTCACTGATTGACTAAATCCTAAAGGAAGCGAAAGGACGGAGGCCACCGCCCTACCGAAGCCGTCCCGAAAGGTCCTAATAAACTCAACGCGTGGCCCCAGACCCAGCGACGTCGATGGCTGCGAAACTTGTTCATAAACAATCATTTGCTTGTTTTACATAGCGCAATCGCACCCACACCCACACACACACACACGGGGATCCAGGGCCCCTTGAAACGGTCCACCGATGGCGCGTGTTTTTCCATCTGGTTTATCAACTTTCCCAGCATCGGCAGCGTGCGGGTGTTGAGCAAAATCGCGAAAACGTAGAATAAATTCCACTCCCCCGGATCTGACTTTAGCCCGCGCCGGGGTGGCTGGTGGGGAGCGGAGGAGGGACGTGAAACAAAAACAAGTGCCCACCGCGTGCCACATTTTTCCCCTTAATTCACCCACGGAAAAGCGGTGGAAAGCGGCACCGGTAGTCGGCTGCTTTTTATCTGCGCACAATGGGCCAATATTTTTTAGCTCACCAAAACACGCTCCCGAAGCTCCCAGGATGCAACGAAATCGGCCATTTAGTGCACTCTGTGCACTACCCCGCGTGTCTAGTAGTGCCCCGGGACCTCCGCCGGCGGTACAGAGTTTTGATGGCGCCCGCAGGTAAGGGCCACAAAAAAAAGGACGTTCAAAGAGAAACTCCGTCTGAAGGATTTTCCTGCTTTCGCTCGTAAACTCGCACATCAGAGATCGAGCGTGGCGCCCGAACCGAAATGGCCAGAAAAAAAAACACGAGCGGAAAATATTCCTCCTTTGACACACATGCACACGCCCAGTCTCGCACACCGGTTGCAATGTTATTGCTGCGGTATTTTTTGCCCAAAACTTCGCTTCCGTCGCACCTTTCTCCGTCGATACCTTCAAGTAGGAGCCGGTTTGGCCCGGGCAACGATAGAAACTCTTCGTTTTAACCACCACAACCCCGGTTGGCGGTCTAGTCCGGACCCGGACGTGTATTGGCAGGTGGCCGAGATGAACCCGGGGACGAAGCCACAACAATTTTGGGATAATATTTGAAATATTTAAGCCCCTCCTAGCGACCCACCCGAAGCTCCGCTCACCTGCCCGGAATCGAGCACTTCATTTTGGATGCCGAACGCTGCTGGCACGACATTCCTGTCGCTAGATCTTCATTTTGCTGCACCGGAACCATGTGATGCGGCCTCGGTGTGCTGCGGTGACGGGAATCTTCATTCAGCCCCAGACCAGTCAGTCGGTTAAAGTTGTTACCATCTCGAGTGCTTGCCATTTGAATGTAAATTCGTATCAAAACAGGACTCGGAACATTGGGCCCACTTCCAAAGCCTCAAAACGCCTCGCACGGCGGAACTTTTAATGTGGCTTTTCGTCGTCTTATTTCATCGGGGCACCCTCGGGCGCTCGGTGAGACACTGTCCCCAGCGTGTCTCAGCTGGAGTTGATTAGTATCTGCATTATTTCCCACCAACGCCATCACCATCGTCAGCCTCTTTGAAGATCGGAAGGCTTCACCGGAGCATCGCCCTCGCCTTATTCGGTCCTTAACCCACCGTGTGTGGCAACGAAGCGCGGTGTGCCAGTTCCGTCGCCGTCGGCTCTGAAGTCGAGAAGAAGCGGCGCCTCACGCTAATGATGAATGAGAGCACTTCCGGCGCCTTGCTGGCCTTCCGAGGGCATGGCAGACGCCGGTGAGAAATTCAATTCACCGTACGCTTCATTAGGAGGATTTATAATTTACAATCTCATTTGCAGCGCTCATTACGATTTAATGTGTAGCGCCGGGTTATTAAAAGCACTTTGTGGACACGACGTACGTCTCCGTCGCCGCCGTCGTAGGCCGCGTCGGCTGACACTGTCTCGAGTGCCGGGAGATGCAAGGAATTAATCTGTGGTTTTTCCCGTCACTCACTTCACGTGTTCATCTTTCTTTCTAACGGGCGATGGTTGCGATTGAGCATCCTCGAAGAAGTGGGCAATCTGTGCGAATGTGTGCCTCATTAGATGGCACTTATTCTCGGTGCCCAAGGAGGGCGCACTGCACTGTGGGGAATCTGTATGGAGCAGGCAGGCAGGATTCGGATGGTTTCAGGAAGAATCTACGGAGTTTTTTAAGCTTGTTTGTTTGCTTTGCATGTGGTTCGGTCAAATTCAACATTGAGTCTCTTATACACACGATCGGGAATACTAAATTAGCAAATTTTCAATACTTCAAGGTACTTTAACTCCCCGAGTTATGCAATCGGCATGACACGTGCTCGGATATCAATCGTAGTATTAACTTTCTAATGTTTAGTCATCTGCAAATATCGAAATTCGGATAAACATATTATCTTTTATGCGCGTAAACATAGAAAGCAGTATTAATTAGTTGATTTTTTTATCCAGACTCATGTTGATATTGTCGATTTTCTATCAAGTAATTGTCCTGTTTTTGTGTGGCCATTTATATCCATTCGGTAAATAGTTTATCAAGTCAAATCGAATCATTTATCAAAGAACGATCTATTGCCTTTCAAATGATACAGGATAAAGGTACGTAGGTAAAAGTAAACATCGTGCATACCGATCGATTTAAAGTATTCAATGAATGTTTGCTTAAAAGAATATTTGTTTCATTATTTTGACTTTGACAGATCAATTCTAGGAATTTCCGCAACGCAGGTCATAGTTATCTTATCTTTTTGAAGGAAATGCAACTGAAATCCTCTGAAAAAGTCCAATGTCTGCTTTTGGCTCGATTTGGTTGCATAACTTCAGGCGTAACATATTGCAGTAATGCTGCCTGCGACCAAACACGAAAGACAATCCCGGTCGGCCGTTGGTCATTTCGGTGACCACCAGAATCGATAAATCGCAGATGAAATTATGATTTAATGTTGGTCCATAAAATCAGTCTTCGGGTGAAACCACACGAGCTGCACCGGTGTCACCAGAGACCAAGTTAAAACGGTCTAAGGTCCCTAGCAGCCTAGCCTAGTCCGTCCGGGCCGGATGATGACGACGACGACGATGGTGATGGTGATGCGATTTCAATAAATGTTGTCCAGTTGTTGTTCACCCGGTTGCCGAAAATCCTTACGGATGACGCCACGTTGCAATTTTGCAGCGGGTTGTTTCGCAGCATTTCGGAGAGCCGATGCAACCGTTTGGTGTGCCTGGCCACCGTCAGACCAGGATGCAATAGAGTGTCCGGGAATTGTAGTGACCATAAACCACAAACAATGGCGACGGGTGGACTTAATTGTCGTTGCGATGCACGCCCGAGAGTAGATTTGGTTTCGCTTTGGACTGGAGCATGGCCCTACGCACTAGGCCCTGCTGACCTTAATGCAGCGGCTGCACTTGAAGGTCACCAGCGTACGGCCCTCGAACGATGGCGAGATTTGTCACCGTTCCAATTCCACTAGCAGTCTGGAACGGAGCAAAGGTTTCACAATGCACCCAAACTGGGACCACAATCTGCAACAAAGCATAAGTAACGGGCCCCCAATAGAGGCTGGATGCCGGGTTTTTCGGGCCTAGATCCGAAGGGGCCACCCCAAAACATTAGTCGTTTAGCCTTCCGGTGACCACGGGGCAACATGTTTAAAGCCGCATGCCTGTTAACAAACTGTTTCTGTTTTGCTCACGATTTCGGTCAGCACAGTCCTTAACCCGAACGGGTCGGTGTTTGTTTGACCCCTGCGCCGGTCCGGGGAGGGCTCACCCGAGGCTCGGGAAAATCAATATTCAACATTAGACTGCGTTCCGAGTTCGATTCGATGTCGATGTTGAGCAAAGATCGTTTGGCCCCCCTCCGGACGTGGAGGATGAGGTGACCCAAATTTCTCAAGAAAAACGGAACATCATCCGTGTGCTGTAGGTGGTCCGCTACTGAATATGGAGATTGGAATTGTGTAGCGGGTGAAGGAAACGTCTCAATCGGTGTTGTTGTTTGTGGTTTCATTTTGGTCCTTTGATGGTGCCAGCAGCGTTTGATCCAGCGGCAGTTCCTGTTAATCGCAGCCCGTAAACCGTTTAGGTCGCCTCAGACAACTTAGCATTCCGTGTTGATTTCTTTTGAATGATTTAACCATTTTCTTGTCATGTTTGCTCCGTCACCTTCTGGGAATGGCATCCGTATCTGGCGGTTACCATCGTCATACGCCACACTGCGAAGGTAGCACTCGCTTTAAATCGGGTTCTTGTGGTTGTGTCAAACATCAGCCACAGCGTTTGCTGTTGGTACTTCCGTGGCCAGAACTGCTCTTTGGCATTTGTAGGGTAACATTCTTACTTGACTTTCGATGTCCTTGAAGCGAATTTAAATTATGCTCCACATTCCATGCACCGTGTTTTGTTAGCCTTTCCTCCAAACCAGAAACAATCCAGGCCCCCAACAGGCAATTAACACTCCACCCGCCCGGCAGGCTCTCTTCCGTTTGTTTTCATAATCAAACGCCATTAATTTTAATTTATGATACACACACTCACGCACAAACAGTGTCGGCAATTAACTTCGGCAGGCCATTCGGCGGGTTTCGGGGTCCTCATTATCAAAAAACCGGGAGACACTTCCGGCACCCGGGACTAACTTCCCAGAGGCCGTACAACATAAATCCTGGGCGGGCGGTTTGAAAGAAAACTTCGGCAGAACTTTTCTCACCTTTATCTCACCACGGCCGCGGCACCGGATCCTTCCGCGGAAACTTGGCAGTCGCAGTGGAAAACATTAGTAGCTGCCTTTTCGGTTAAGACCCTGCTTTCTAATTCGAAACGCCACGTGGAACCCGTCCCATGAGTCGTCCCATCGCAGGGTAAGGGGTGCCCCCTTTTATTTCGTAAGCTTTTCGTAACCAAGAGGCCGTAGCGGAACGCGGCGTGTTGTTGCTGGTGGCCCGTGTGGCCCATAAAACACCGAACATGGGGTGTGAAAATGAGCTGTTGGGCTGTGTGCTACTATCAGTTCGATATGGTAATTAAATGTTCGCGTGTGCACACAAACACGCATACAGGGGCATCCTCAAGGACCTCGTGGCCTCGGCTCCGGACCGGAAGCATCTAAGAGGATTTGATTCGGTTGTGTCACGCGAGGCGAGCGATTGAAAATTTGGCGCCTACCGTTATGCTACGCGGTTAACACGGGTTGCGTTAACTTGCGCCCCCTTCCGAGCGCGGGATGTCCTTGTGGTTTCGTCCTTTTGCGCCATCCTGACGCACGTACAGGGTGTCGCGTGTTTTTTGGTCGCCTTTTTATGTATCGGGCTTGCAACGCCCGATACGGTTTTATGTGTTCGGCGTGCCCCGTATCTTTGATGGGTTTTCGGGCGGGATTACGATACGCCCGGCACGGGTGCTCTCATGCGTTATAATGCTACGCTTGCGATGCGATCCGGCACCGAAGCCAGTTCGCATGAAATTAGGAATATCACCGTTCCCGGTGATCGGCCACGCGTTTAAAGCTCAGCAGCAGCAGCAGCGGGAACAGAAGGTGTGAGCTAATCCGATGAGGGATTTGAAGGATGATGCTGGCGGGCGGACCGGAAAAACGAGCCCAGGATAAACGGCTTCATCCCCGTTTCAAACGGATGCTTATCGGCCGAACCCACCAAAACAGCTTATCAATCCCAAGCGCCACAGTGGACGCTGGCTCCACCGAATACTGTTCGGGTGCGCCTCGGGGAATGTTTGAAATTAACGGGCGAACATCAACGACAAGTGGGTCGTGTGCGTGAAAAGCGATCGATAGCTGGCGTCTGCGGCCACGGCACGGCACGGGTGGGCCACGATTGTTGGCGTTAACCCAATTTGCGAACGAAAATCGATAAGTAGCGTCCGCTCTCACCGACGTGAATGGGGGAAGCCCATCGGCCAATGCATTTTATCACCTTCACAGCGGCCTCGGAGTCGGCCCGTTGCCAACGAGGTCGTTGAGGTTAACGTTTTGGCATTCGAAAACTGTGCGAAATGAATGGTTGGCTCGGTTAAACTATTTTTCCAGCTGGGCTACAATACGATGGCCGACCCACAATTCGCCTTTTTCTACTGCTGAAGATACGGTTGGGCGTAACCCTAATCGCCTTAAGCCGGTGCTATTTATAGGTTATCTTTACCGGCTTGTTTAGAAAACTACGCTCTAGCACCTCTGTTATCCAGTCCAAACAGTGTGGTTTGTATCACGTCAGTTAATTGAAATTAAATAACTATGAGTCGAATGGCAGTCATTCTCGGACGCTGGTTGACTGTAGCCAGATACTGTGGGCGTGCCTCGAAATACATTTCACGTCTAGGAAATTGTCTTTCTGGGCTGACGTTGACTGTAAACAGCTGTGCTCGAGGAGTAAACAGTCTGTGTAAATATTGGGTCCTCGCCCTCGCTTCTTCAGGATTCCATTCGGTTCGATGTAGGCGCTACGAAAGTTTCTTATTTCTAACCGCATTTTGAGGAAGTTTTGGATCAACACATTTTAAAGTGTAGCAGGAGAACATCGAAAACAAGTTGGAAAAGGTTTAATTTTCCATAACATTGCATACATTCAGGCGCATATTTTATTAGGAGTGTTTGTATGAAGAGTAAACTCGAGTTTTATGCAACTTTAAAGCTCAACTTCTACATTACGCGCAATGTACTGTCCCCGCCGGCCTCTGTTTTTTGGAGGCATAGGAACAATTGACTTTCATCGATTACCGGGCTCATTGATCCGTTCCATTCATCGGCATCGCTTATCACTAATGCGGATTACCGACCGAACGCAGTAAGTCTCACTTACCGGCCTCCGATGTCCCCGGATCGGTTGACTTTTAAATTTCGGCGCACTTTCGCTCCCCGTAAGCCGTCTAATTAGATTCGATCTGCATCGACTGCGAACAGAGCAGCAGCCACGGCGGTGGCAGTTTGGAAATTCAATAAAACCGCGAAGATTAAGTTGCGCGCCAATCGGTCGATGGGTTGGTCGTCCGATGGTGCCGGGCGCTGGTCTTAGCAGAGCTTTCGTTACCCACGCATCCGGGCATCCGCCAAGGGACGTGCTAAATTTACCCTCGAGGCGCTCGAGGCGAAACGGTGTTACCGTCGCGCGCCCAGAAATCAATGATCGCCACCGACGTCAAACGGCCCGAAAGGCCGGGGCTCGCGTTCGTACCGAAAGCTTCATCCGCCTTCGAACCTACGACGCTGGGGGTGTAAAATTAAATTATTTCCATTAGTTTCGGTCGCTCTCCGGCCTGACGCGGCTTCGCGGAACGCAAAATAATAATGAAGCTTTAAGATGTTCGCGTGCGCGCGGTGAAGTGCCTCCGGGCTCCGGGGATCCGTTTTCGGGGTGGGATTTTGAATTTTACATTCATCTACCGTTACGGTGCACGGCAAAAAAATGGAACAAAATGGGAGGAAAAGAATGTGCCTTCGCGCTCGCCGAGGCGCGTATTTATGTTGGCCCGTTCTTTAAGGCATAATTACCGAATACATTAAATTATGAACCCGTGGCCCCTTTCGCTTGTGTTTTGTGCTCCGTTTTTTCTTGGGTTGGCCGGGCTTTTATTCTCTCCCTCTCGCACGCCCGCGCCCGAATATTCTCTAACACTCTAACGGGCGAACGTGAATTAGTTAAAATTTGCATTTCTGGCAACTCTGACTGGCGGAGGGATGAACTGGAAGATTTTACCGGAAGTCACTGACTGACAAGCGAACTTCGGTCCGGTCCGCAACTCGCAGGGAGTAGCTTTAAAATTTGCTCCCCCAAGGCGCTAGAGAGAGCGGTCGCAAGGATCTTTTGGGGCAGCGAGATGTAAATCAAGTGAAGCGCGGTCTTAAATTACCATTCGTGGCACGGCTTAGGTGGATTTTTCGACGATGGCATTCTTTCACACACTAATTAACATTATCCTGTTTTGCTCTCGTGTTTCTCTGCTTCTTCACAGATCTCACCGACCGAACCGGAGTTTGTTGTGTGGTTCCTTCCGCCATTCCTTCCACGCAGTGCACGGAAGCTGGAGTTCGTTAAAATGTGCTAAACCGGCCAGCGGCTACACATCGACCAGCGCCAAACGGGTGATGTCCGTTCCCATTGCCCGTTTTTCCTTTTCCCAGTTTCATCCTAAGCCCTATCGCTTTCGGCATCACTCTTTCTGTCTCTCTCGCGCCAACCTCAAAACAGTGCCGGGCATGTAAAGTGAGATAAAGTAAAAGGAATTTAATCGTTTCTTGCAAATGGTTTGAGGGCCAAGTAGTAAGGCCGAGGAAAAATCGGGCGTAAAACAAAAGGGCTTTCTGCTGAAAGCTTCTCGAAAGTGTGCATCGCGAAGGATTCGATGGAATACGCACTCGGTGGGTGAACAAGGAATGACGTCATGATACCGAAACTCTATCGTCGCGTTTGGATTATGTTTCTTTGGTATATTCTGTTAAAATGTAAGTAACCGCAAACTATGCTATTCTCTCTTATCTCACTACAAGAAATGTGATCCTTTTGGATGTATCTACCGTTGAAAACGTTCTTTATATCATTTGCCTATTATTTGAAACATTTTATTTCTTTCGATTCAATCAGCGAACAACTTTTCCGTTTGCATAAACAATTTATGTGAAGGAAATAAGGTCAACAATGTTCAAAACAGCAACACAAAAATTAGCACAAAAGTTCTTGTCAATGTTGCAGAAAGTTTGCTTTCTTATATTCGATATGCTTTCGAATCGTAGCGAGGTATCGTATTTATTTTTACTCCCCTCACTGTTCGGTGCTCGCTCGGTGCCTGGTGCCACTCCGAAATTCCGAAGCTCGAACCCGCTCGATAGTGAGGCGAAAGTTGAAGATGATTAAACATTTACATTAGCAGCTTTCCTCTCCATTTTGATAATGAATTAATTCCATCACCGTAGCGCTGGTGCTGCTTTCGATGGCACCCGGGCCGTGTTTGGTTCGTTTGACCCAAAGCACATTAAGCTGGAAGCGCAAATGGCTGAGGGTTTCCGATGGGCTTCTGCGCTCTGTGCAAAATATGAAAGCCAACGGAACGCTGGAACGCTCGCAGACGGCAGCCTCCGAAAGAGTTTCTTCGAAATGGAATGAATGTTTTATGCTTTATGTACCAGTCCCGAGAACTGCTTTTCTGATAAGACACGACAAGTGCACCGACGCACACCGGCTGATGGACTGCTCCGCTAATGTTGAGAATTTTAAATCACACACTTCTACATGATTTCTTGTTTGGAGCAGAAATTTGTAAAAAAAACTACATACAAAAGAAACTGCATTTTACGAGCACGATCCATTGGTGGAAACTTTAAACCCTCGGGCGATGAGAGCGTTGCAACAAGGGGCCCCCTGATTTAATCTGCAAAGAGCCAAACGAAACGAGGCGGAAAAAGGGAACCTATCGTTCGGAGATGTTGCCAGCCGATGGTTCTGCATCAGATTGTTACTCGATTTGCGCAACATAAATTGAATCGATCATTCAAGCGTTGGTGATGCGTGCCGGCCCCCGTTTCGGTTGCATCGGGTCGGTACAGCAACAGTTTTTGAAGAGCGAGAGCCCAGCAGCCCCAGAAGGCTGCTGAATCGATGTGCCCGGGACCCGGGATCCCCGACAAACGATAACATCAACAATTTCACTATCGTTGGGCTTGCCGTCGACGACGGTGCAGGGACTCTCGGAGCGAGACGCCCCTTATCGTGCCGGGGATGGTGATGATAATGATGGCACCATCCGATGCTCACATTGCTGTCCTGTGGATGCAGCTGCGCCCCGATGGGGCTGGTTGTTTGTCCACCCGTTCCCGGTACAGGCAACCCATTGTCGAGCGTCGGCTAGCTTAGAAGCCCCATCGAATGACTGCAGGGCAAGTGGTTTACTCCAATTGTGCGCCTCGGAGGTCCGTTGAACTGATGCCGAGAGATCCGTTCGGTCGAAGAAGTTTTTAAACAAACACGCTGTACGAAGGAATGCAGTTAAAACCCTGACGAATGGACCAGAAACTGTAACAGGAGCTCATATTAACAGGAGCGCCCATCGGGACGTCAGGCAACAGATAGTTTGCTGCGAACCGTGCGCCCTGCGTCCTTTGATCGATCGACTATCCGTTCGACAAATCGCCAAAACTTTGTGGCAGCTCCGACCCAAACCTTCATCGTCACGGTCGCCGGCATCCATTTGAAGCCTTGCGATGCTACCGCCCATTGGGTTTGGCGTAGTTGGCGGGGTTGGAGGCCCAGAATTGTAGCTTCCGTTACACAATCCCCACAATCAGCGTGTGGTGGTACCAGATTCCGGGATCGTAAATCGAAACCGTACTGTTTGCGGATTCACGGAAATCCACCGCCACAGCACTTGTGCCGATGTGCTCCGCGGCACCTAGTGCCGGTGGTTGTGAGGATTCGGCCAGTTCTTTGGTAGTTTGCAGTTTGCGCGCTGGGTCGCTGGTTAATGCCCCGACGGCGGATGTTTGGCGATGTGTGGGGAAGTCGGGGGCATTTGGGAATTTCGGTCCGGAACCGAAGCGGCGACGGCTAACATCACGTGTGCACTACACGCGTAATTGATGTTTGCAACATGATACGCAACGAGCCTCGAGAGATCGTTACCGGTTCCCGGTGGACGAGACACGGTGGAATTTCGGGCCACGGAAAGGACATGTTTTCGGCACGGTCAGCCCTCCAACCACGTGTTCGTTTCCGTTTGCAATGAATGATTAAATTAAATGAACGAATAAAACGGTAACAGAGTTCTGGTCCAGTTTCTGCCAAACATGCTTTGGGGCGTCAAATCTATTGAACAGCTGCTCGGAATGTATGTTTATGTTGATTCTTTTATTTCAAATCAATGCACAGCGCGATGTTTGAGAATGTGTTAAATCATTTCGATGATGTTTATTGTTTTCATCACCACAATGCCTGTCAATAATAGCATTTTAGTGGACTTTTTTGAACAGCTTGTATCACTCACAAATATTTGTGTTAGTGAACCAGCGAATTCGTACCATTCGCATTCGTACCAGCTAATCGTACCTAAGACGAATTTTTAACATCGCAAACTTCTTAAATCAAACTCGGAAGGACATAGCCCGAGAGGGGCTTGTTTTGAGCGAAATTCCCAACCAGTATCCGAATGATGGATGAATGGATCCGGTTGGTTTCCATTATCTTCATCAAATGACTGATGAAATGGCACGTTCTGCGTAACCGTACTCTTCATCATCATTAAATTACGAGTTCTACACTCCCCAACATTATCCCCGAGAGGATAAAAGAAATCGCAGCAAGATCCGACCGATTGTGTCAGTTATGTTGGCTAGTGTCGGCCCAATGGAATGCCGATTGTAGTACGAACAATAAATCTTAAGCAAAACTGTCCCGTCTTTGTTTCGGTCGAAGGACGAAGGCGCACAATAAATTCTCAAGACTCTGCCGGGGTTGAAAAAATATTAACCTGATTGCTGGCTTACTGTGTCTGTGCGGGTTCCGCGATCGTACATACTCCGATAATTGGGACTCTGGATCATGTTACGGAGCGCAAAGAGAAAAAAAAAAAGGGAAGCGCTTTACAAAGGATGAGGAAACGGAGAAAGACAAAGCCACCGACCGAGCGAGGAGAGAATGCCCGCGTCCGGCATCCAGCGGCAACATAAGAAGGCACTCATGCGCTCGGGTAATTCCGACGGGCGCTTTTCGTCAGTTCTTCCGCCGCCGCCCCCTCCCCCCGGGGGGTTTTGTGCTGTTGATCCGGAAGAGATTTCCGAAAATCCGGGGGTTCGCATAAACGATGAAGAATTACGCGCGACCAGTCGTCGGTGAATAGATTATCCAACGAAGACGATGAGGCTCATGATGATGATGATGATGCCGCGCTGATGATGATGGAAGAGAGTACAGGCGGATGTTGTACTTCCTTTGCCTGGCCCGCTTCAAATCAAAATCCGGCGAAACGTTGGGGCCATTATTGCGCCCCGGAAAAAAAAGGATAACAAAGTAGAGGACGAAGTCGAAAAATTCGCCAAACACTTATCTGGCCCCACCAGGGTCCGGGGTGTGCAGGACGCACGCTACCGGAAGGCCGGCAGAGCGTGAGGAACTCATAAATCTCCGTTATGTTCTCCGTGTTTTCTTTTTCGTGCGCTTCTTCCGCACGCTGGCGGGCAGTTTTGTTTTGTTTCTGCGTCTTTTATTTTATTTTTCGACTCGATAAATTACACGCCAGGCGTACTGCTCAGCGGAGGAGCAGGGGCACAGGGACACGCGGGAAGGCAGGTAAAAGCTTTGTTCTGGTGTGCGCGAATCACGTGCTGGGTTCGTTCTGCTGGCTTCTCTGCTGCTGAAATTACACACATTTTTACCACTTTTATCACGATACACGTTCCGAACATAAATGCCACATAGTTTCGCTGGCGGCGTGCAGGACGCGGAAGCATGAACCTATTTTCGTGGCCCGTCAAGTTTACTGCCTTCGATAGCCGACACGGCCGACGGGCATTTGTTGCTTCCGCCCTCGGTTCGGACGCCGGATGATGTCTTGCAAAAACTTCGCTGCTTACGTGGCTTGTGTTACGCTACGCTAAGGCTACGCTTCAAACAGGGAAACAAGGAACTACGGTTCAGGAAGTCATCAAACCTGAAAAATTGGGTCCAGCTCTTGCTTATCAAATACAGTTAGAAACAACATGAGAGCAAACATTATGACAAAATTAAATTTAAATTCTGACGAGCAGATAGTCCTTTTGAGTATTGGTCTTAGGATTGCGTTTAGTAGAGGTAACCATTGATTTATTAATGATGGCAGCCATTAAGCAAGATGTCGTCAACTGTGCCGCCTCACGCACTGCAACCATCGTCAACTGCTTATAGATTCACCAGCTTGTCACATGAAAAATGTATAATAATTCGCCATTTATTTTTACAAAAAATACAGTGGATTGAGATTGCCTAATAGAATTACTTTAAATTAATTTCCTACCAGATGTTGTTTTATACTCATAACTTACGTTAAGTGAATAGCGTAACTTAACTCACTCAGTCATATTTTCGTAATTTGTTTATTTAACGTATTTCACCCAGAAATTAAGTGCTCTAGTCGACACTGTGTATAAGGTAACTGAATGGAATTGAACGAATTGAAACTTAATCATGACTCCAGCCAAATCAAATACAATAATGAGTGAAAAGTTCTTAGAAAGAGCTGGGCATAAGAAGAAAAACCAAAAAAGATCATATGCCAAAAGGAGCATGATGAAAGAAACAAATTTCAAACAATTCATGCCTAATGCAATACTGACCAAAGAATGCGTCTTAAAATACGACATCATTTTCTCTGCTCGCTCACGAAATTGTCCGGAATAACAATGATTATACAAAACCAACCAAGGGACCTCTGCCCTGCTGGGAGAAAACAAAGTGCAGCTAATTTGAAAACTATCGAACATGGTGCATTAATGCGACACGAACGACCAATCCGGTCGACAGGGGAACCGTGCAGAAGTGAATGCAGAATGTTGACAGTTGTTTAAAACACCTCGCTTTGGATGCGTTTTTGAGACAGACCAGATGCCGCGGCGCGAGAACTGAGGCGTCGACAACTCCTCTAACTCCTCGACGGGGGAACGACGACGGCGGCGCTGTCCTTTGTCAGGATTCTTTGATTATCCTGACGGTTTCGGTTCCGTCGATTGGCCGAGCTCGAGAGCGGAAGTGACAAGAAATTTGTAGAACCTTGGTCACGGCCACTCGAACCCTCGAAGGTGTCTCGGTATCGTCAAAACGCATCTAAGCAACGCCCTTACCCTGAGCGAGAGAGAGAGAGATAAGAGGAAAAAACAGAGAGAGAGAGAGAGCGAGTGGCGAAACTTAATTTCTGGCCACCGCAGGCGAACGAAAGGGGGCAATAAATATTCAGGACACGATTAGTTTTGCCCGCGGGCAGCGCCGGCGATGGCGAACGGCGATGCCCCGACCCGACACGTGTCGGTACTTAATGAAATGTGACGAGGGTTAGTCACGGCGGTGCCGACGGTCCGGTCGCCCTCTCGGGCTCCCTGGTGTGGGTTTTCTGGGGAATTTTTCCCAGCATTTTACTTCCAGCCCTGTGGACGTAATTTGAATAACAAGCTGTCGCGTTCGGTTTCGAAGAAAACTCGCCGCTTCGAAGAGACAACCGAAGGGGCTAGCCCACGCGCGCGGCGAAAGAAGATCCGTCCGAATTTCGGTGAAGGGTTGCGAGACAACATCCGGCACCGCCCCCTGGGGGGAATGCCGGCGCTCGATCGGCGTGTCGGCGATGTTTAGCGATACGCTGATTTATGATTATCCGCCGATTAAACATAGCTGCACGCGACCCGAACGACGTCCTGGCTGACGGACGGACAATCTGATAGCCCTTCCTCCGGGTGCGGCCAGTGTCGGAAGTCGAAGGCCATAAACTTGTGCTGGCTGGCAGTGCAAGGACCTAAGCAGGGATTTCGTTTGGGCAGATTAACGGACCGACGGAAAAAGTGGTTTAATCCTTCACGATACGTCCGTGGACCGTGGAACAAACCCGAGGGAGCGCGTAATTAATCTCCGGGTTCCCCAAAACCGGAACCAGGGGATAAAACGTACGAGAGTCGCCGCGCTCAGCAGGTGGCCCTGCACCGCCGGATGACGCTCTGTGCCCGTGAATGTTGTGACACATATTCGCCCATTGTTGTCAAACATGCTACCTTTCGCAAACATGTATCGCAGAACCGCGTCGGTTCCTATGCTGCCACTGACGCTGATGATGATGATGATGACGATGGCAACGGCGACGAGGACGACAATAATCTGTTGCCCGGTGCCGGATGCGTCCCCTGTGCACCGCCAGGACCTTAATGCGAATTCGAGCAGCGGGATATTACAGCCATTCGGGAGTCCGGGCGGCGGCGCAGTTCAATTGTGCATGCAACCCTCAGTTCGCCCTTTCTATGTTTTCATGCCGAAGTCATGCGGTGAACCAACGACCCTCCAGAGGTGTAGGAACCCGCGACGCGAAGGACTCCATTCTGGGGTTTTTTTGTGTTCGACATTTTTTTCATTCAACAGAAACCAGGCCAAACACTCCGTTTAAAAGATCGTTTAGAGCGATGTTGACACGAGTTATGCTACCGAGGCGCATAAGCAAAGGCGCATAAAGCACGACATCGAAAGGGGCGTCGGTAATCGGTTGGAGAGAAAATGTCGCACATTAAACATGTGCGAGAAATAATTCGAATGTGGCACAGGCAAACCAAAGGGGTCCTTTGACGGGCGAGCCCACACACCGCGCAGAGGGTCGGTCTCCGAAGCAATTGCTAATGTGTTTCGCATTCAATTTCGGATTAAAGCGGCACCGGTACGACCGGGTCCTTTGTGCCGAGGGTCCTCTTCACGTGTAGGGACGTGTGCAGCTCAGTTGAGGATTTTTCCTGTACGACGTACCGCGCTGCGCGCCGAGTGATTGATATGTTAATGATGCTGCTGCGGGCCTATTGTAACAAGTTTGAGTTACTTCATCGGATTATTGTATAGAATCTCGAAATGTCTTTTATTTAACGTCTGCTTTGTGGCAAATGCCGGCCCCGAAAGAGCTTCAGTGAACGTGACCAGCGTCGGATAAGAAAAGCGGCTTCAACTCGCCTACGTCTCGACAGCGACACTTACACGACCGTTTCGAAAGGAAAAAGCGAGCGAGTGCACCGCGCCGAGGATCCACCGAGCGGGCGGCGTAATGTTTGCGCTATCGCGTTTCACTTTTTTACGAGCCACAGGACACACACAGCACACCAGCCACCACCCACAGTCCTCCTGCTGCCCTGTGGCCGCCCGTGGCCCGGGCCGGCTGGGTGGGAAAATTTAAAAATTCCTTCATCATCGACTCCGCTCTCGGCCGTCGGTTTTCGGAGCGATGGTCCTGCCGCGCTTCGTTAGTTGCGTTTAATGTGAGAGCCACCAGCGGGCGGGTCGGAGCCAGCAGTTGACGACTGGGAA
The DNA here is from genome assembly GCF_943735745.2 of Anopheles bellator. NCBI lineage: Eukaryota > Metazoa > Arthropoda > Insecta > Diptera > Culicidae > Anopheles > Anopheles bellator. Next base: position 18,874,049 of record NC_071285.1, on the reverse strand, counting down.
TGGGGGGGGCCCGGTTTCGTCAAGAGGAGCCGGTAACGGGCTCGTTATGGGCCAATGTGCAGCCGAGCGAAGAATTTGAGTGGCGAAAAATGTGAAGTGAACCCGGCTTGCACGCCGGTCTTGGCCTGACATCCGCTTATAACATAAGACACACACGAATGCGTGTCCGTTTCTGGATATTCTTCATCGACCTTAGGGAGTGGGGTTGTGGGACCCATCGCTGCCCTATATTACGGTTGCCCCAGGAATTTCCCTGTAATTGATTTCGCTTTCACTACCGTGGCTTCAATGTGATGGGAAATTGTAGTAAAATCGCTCAATAATTGGTTCCACTCGCAAAAGACCAAGAATGTTTGGGGTGATGTTCCATGCTCTTGTGGGCAAGTACCTTTAAACCACCTTTAAAGTAAAGTAAGTAAGTTTGATTATAAGAATTTTCGAAACGGTCTCTACAGTTTTTATTTGAAATGGTCTTCGACACAAATCCGATCCTTTGTGACACGCAGAAAACTCGTTGTGGCCAGTTTGAACTGAAAGAAGGACCTTAGATTGCACCACAGCACAATAATTAAAGACTGTAGTTCAACTGTGACAAACAAATAACGGGAACATGTCTTCGATCATCATGGTTTGATGCATTATAAATTCTTCAAGAAAAAGTAATGGATCTCCACAAACTTCGCGTTTTAAATTTTAACCTTATCGTTACTTTTCGCCCTATGTGGTTTTACAGTTCAGTTGACCCACATCAAGCACCACGCCGTACTTTTGCGATCGATACCGAATTATTCCTTTCCCTATTAGGGGGCCAGTTCCCTATCCATTCCAGTTCGCAGAAGAGAGAATAAAATCGGATCGGGCCGTACTACGCTGCTACTTACTGGCGCCGAAAGACAGAAGACAGAAGTCTTCTTCCGTTGTGCACTTTACTCGACGGAGTAAATTTTCTTAAAGCTTGCCATAAGAAGTTAATGGCAAAGTCTACTACTGGCGGTAAGGCTCGGCAGCAGAAAAAGAGGGGAGCCAAAGGACGGCTCCTATCGATTGCACTCATCCTGGTGTAGCCTCCCAGTATCAACGCCCGTCGTTTTCGGGGAAATAAATTTCACTTCGCATAGGTCGTCGTCGTCGTCGTCCTGCCGCCGTCCTGGGCAGTGGCGGGAAACAAAGGAAGCAATAACATTCCATCAGCATCAGTATCTACGCTGGTTGGCCGGCCGAGCGTAGCATACTGATGATTGTCGGTGCGATAAGCATGCGAGAGCGCAAGGCCCGTGGCCCGTGTACGCGCCACGAGCATAATCTAAAAATGAATAAATTCAAATCGCTTCATTTATCCGAAAGCCTTCGCTCGGTCTCTGCCTCTCTCTCTCGTTCGCTCTGGTCGTCTTCGTTTTTATGGTTTCGCTGTCACTACGCTTGATCCTGGTGCGCTCTTGGGCTGGAGCTCGTTGGGATCCAGTGCCTGAGACGGAGCGGAATAAAACGGGAACAATAAAACGAAGAAAGCCCCAAGGAGTAGGAGCAAATGTCCTCCTCGAATGGAGCTGCCTGCCCCCCGGGATGTTCGGCGGGACATTCGGCGGAAAGACAAACACATACACACGTACAGTCGCCGGGGTGGGTGCTCGAAGGATAATCGAATGACGGAAAAAGAGCAGACACACTTTTTGGTACGCACGTAAAGATGCGTGAGGCGCACTGGGCCAGCATCGCCCACCGTCGTCGTCGTCGTCAAAAGACAAACGGAAGAAATTCATTTGCCGTGCAATGCTCCGCGGGGGCCACGAAACACCGACCCACATCTTCCGGTGGAAACACCCTCCGAGCCAGAGCGATAGCGAGAGAGATAGAAAGTGACTGAAAAAAGCGGAGCAAAACCAGGCAAAACAGTAACGATCCCCAGATTGCTATCGTCGTTAGGATCCGACCATTTCTAGCACGGTTTTCTTTGGCCGCTTGTTTTCCCGGGCAACTTTTTCTCCCACCCTACTGCCCGATTTTCCGATCAACTCTAATCCCAATCCGCTCGGTCGGTTTTTCCGGGGGTGCGCACGAAACGGAGCGGAGCAAACGGTAGGAAACACTTTGATGAATGTTCGAATCACCTTCTGCGCCTTCAGCCTAATGCCTAATGTGTTTCTTGTGCGACACATTTTTGCACATCCCACATCCGGAAAATGTCATCAATAATATTTTTGCTCCATTTGGCGGATTCATTGGTCCCGCGGCGGGCCGGTTGTCGGCTAATATTGGATCAATGTTGCCGAAGGTGTCTGTAAGCTGGCCTCCCATTCCCGGAAGTGTGGAGGATAAAATGACAGCTTATTGCTTGTTCCGCTGTATTGAAGGATGATTGGAAGATCAATAAAATATCATAAAAAAAAACAGCGAAAGGAGTTTGTGGCTCATACTGAAGGATTGGGCAATGGCACAACGTAGGGTTAAATTTTAATGGAAAATGTTGATCAAACTGAAGTAACTGGAAAAATGCAGTCATCAGTAATTGTCAACGAATGGTTTATGATGGTAAAATTAGCACTCGAATATTATTTTTTTCCGGTCCACGAATGACAAACAGCTTAACGAGTTCCTTCCTTTGATTTTCTCTGGTCCACAGCTAAGGGTGCATCAGGAGCTCAGTCCATGAATTCTTATGACTGACGCAACACAAATTTTTAACTTTGCGTCAGTTCCCGTGACTGACGCATCTTTCAAAAATTGTGATGCGTTTTTATTATAAACGATATTTTGCGCCCCATATTTGGAATTTAATCACCAGATGGAACACCTTTTACATCGCAAAAATATCGTAATAATTTAGAATATCGCAACGTTAAAATAATACATTGCTGGTCCGGTTGTCAATGAATCCTTCGCTAATTGCAGCTCATAAAACGGTTGATCACTCGTAGAATGTCATAGCCGCGAGAAACGAGGCTATGTTGCTGTGAGGGTGACCCACATGAACCCTCACATAATTCGCAGATAATCTAAAGATGAGTTTGTTTTTGTTGTCCTTTGGCTGATAAATAATGCATCGCAATAGAGTGTGAACGATGTGTGTCGTGGTTTCTACGCTTATATCAAATCGTGTCCGTCTTCTTGTGAATACCAACTCCTTCAAAACGAGGCCTTCCGTGTGCAATATCGGAATGAATAACGTTGTTCCCCTCGGGCTGCGAGCTGCGAAAACCCCACGCCAAGCTACACTTCAAAAGCATTCGATTTTGAGTGCATACGGCGCCGGTGGAGCCGGACGACAAAGGCGAGTGCGACCGGTGGAACCGGAAGGCGCACCGAAAATGCCCCGGGGCATGTTTTTAGATGGAATAATTACAGTTTCCATCGCCCGAGATTAGAAGGGACCGGCCACCGGGTAGCGGGGTGGGGGGGATCGGATGTTGTGGCGGAGAAATTGGCCGATAAGACCCAGACACGGTCGGGGACCGCCCGGAGATGGTCCACCGTTTTCATTTAGTATTTATGAAAAATAGGCAAGGGAGCGCGGTGGCGATGTCCCGCGGGGCGGTCGACGTCCTGAGCGTGGTCCTTTGAGCGGGCCGAGAGTCTAGACGGGAGATGGGTGCGCCGCCACAGATACTTAAGAATGCAGAAGACGTACGGGGCCAGGAACCATTGTCTGCGTCTAGTGTCCGATGCCACCGACCGGTCTCGGGCTCATGAAAGGCCGAAGCCCGCGCGAGAGTGAGCAAGAGATAGAGAGACAGAAAGGATTTAAACAAATACCTCGAGGATATTTGACGACTAAATCGAAATCCCAGCCCAGCACAGTGTCCGGGACCGGGGATCGCCCGGGGATCTCCGGTGGGGACGGAAGCCGCGCGGAAGGTCAGTTGGGATTCGGGTCAGCTGGGAGGTTCGGTCCCCGGTTTCGGTCCTGCCGCAGACCTGCGTAGACCGGCGGAGAAATTGCTTCCCTCCTCGAATGCATTAAGTGTTTCTGGGGGACCTTCGCTCTGTTTTTCTTTGCCTTTCCGGAGCCTCGGGCCCCAGCATGTCAGGCACGGGCGGCTCAACACATTTGGCTGATTGATTTTTACGCTCGATTGGGGACGTTCGTTTCAAGGGTCTTCATCCCTACTTCGACGATAATAATCCCCGGATTGACCAACGACACCGCCAACTCCCGGTCCAACTGTTATTAGTTCGGTGCAGAAATTAGACAAGGAATTAGTAACGAATTTTCATTCAGGGGCTCTTGCAGGCGATACTTAAAGCTCGCTGCTAAAACAAGAAAAAGGAGAACCTTCGGACACACGGCACTCTGTCCTCTTTGCCGGCTCTACTTCGCCGTCACCTCGACCAGATTAATTTATACTTCCCGCACATTGTTCCCACGGACAGCGTCCGTAATCTCTGATGAGTTTCTCGATCGGGGACCGGTACGCGACTCCCCAGAGGATGGCCGCACGTAGACCAACGGACCAACACGGAAGCCCAGCGTCCCGGGACAGGACGGGACTCACCTGAGGCCATTCCGGAACCAGGACCAACACGCGCGATCGACTAATTCCTGGTCCCGCAGCACAATGGATTGAATTTCCATCCACCGGACGACCTGAAGCCCGAGCTGAGCCCGGTCCACTGGCCGTTCTCGGTGTGCCAGAGCCGATGCTTATCGGAGGTTAATGAGTGTCAAATGGCTGTCCGTAGCACACGTGCTTGGTTCGGTGGGTTCGTCGGAGCTGCGAGTTGGGTTTTCTGTTGGTTTACCACTTGACAGTTGTTGCCATGCCACCGGTCCCGAGAGGTGTAGCTCCGGTGGCTTCCACTGGGTGTACTAATCCGTGCTCGTTTGTTGATCGGATCCGGTCCGGAGCTCGGGGTTCGGGATTTTGTAACGGGTTCATCGGTGCACGGCACGTAATGGAGTTTTAGAACCTCTGTGTCCGTTCGAGTGGGAGCGGGAGCGACCTGATACGCTCTGAGGCTGATTGAGTTTGGATCCAATTTGACGGATCATTGTGTGAGATGGCGGTTTATGTGGACGCCCGGAGTGACAGCGAGCGAGGCTTCAACCGGTTTCAATCGGTACAACGAGACCTCGGTTACCTTTGGCTAACCATTTTAATATTGAATCGCTTTTCGTCACCCAGCGGCCAGTGAGTTGTTTTCCGGGGTGGGCAAGGTTGCAGCATTTTGGGTGCGATCAGTTATATGGTTTAATGAGCGTTTATTGTGCCGAGTGTAAGGTTTCGGTTCTGAGAAAAATAACAAGACACCATAACCGTAAATATGGGATGTTGGAGTGGTTTTAGTCCAGTATAAAATAAAATTCTGTAGAATTCGGGTTGTTTTCGAACAAATCGAACCTAATTCTGCAGGTGAGATTTTTTGGGAAAGGAAAATGTTCTGACGAATGTTTGAAACTCCACCTTACAAAGAGGAGCTCTCATACAAAATCTAGGTTAAGAAATGAGAGACGAATGTAAGTCGGAAGGAAGGAAGGTTTGCGTTGGAAGCTTCAGGGAAAACATTTGGGAAAACGCTACTCGCACTTCTCTTCTCGTTAGGTCGTGCAGAGATTTTCACAATTTCTTTAACCCGCAAAATGCGCTACAAAAATTCATCAAAACTTCGCCGCCCTGTTCAAGAGACCCCAAAAATTCGGGTTTCTGGAGCCACAAAAACACTAGGGAAACAGGAGCGACTGGTAGGTAGCATCAGCGACTTTCGATGAACCTTGGAGAAGGTCGCTTATCGCACTAATCAGCGATCAGCATCTGACCACTAATCTCGATGGGGAAGCAAAGAGAACAGTTAGATCTCTGAGAGGATCGTGTACAAAAAGCGCGCGTTTTCTTAAACATAATTGCTGTCACCCAATCTTTCCGCCTAAAAGTATGCAATATGCGAGCAGAGCGATGAAGCGGCCAGAAGATTTCCTTTCAATTTTCCAATTCACGCGCACCGTAATCAAGCGTAGTTAATTTTTATTTAATCGAACTGATTTAATCACAGTTTGAACATTTCCAACCACATCGTTGTTGAACGGCTGTTTGCCGGCAACAATCAACCTTCGCCCGCCGGGGGCGAAGATTTGTGGAGTGTGGAATCTGTGGCAGTAAAAATAAATTCCATCGAAATGTCCTCTGAACACAAATAAAACCGCCAGCGCCACCGGCACCGGGAGTTCATTATGTTGATTGTTACTACGCCCCGAAGCCACCGCCAGTAAGGTGGTGGCTCCGGGCGTGGCTCCACTGGCTTCTTTACTACTCCGCAGTGACGCCAGGAATCGCCCGCCGCTGTCACGCGAATACAAAGCGGGAAAAATCGTTCCTCGGGAGTCGGGGTGCCGGACGGATCCACGGGACCATTAACGAGCACTCGCCGAGCTGGCGAGCCGGCAACAGCAAAGTGTTTCGTCAGCAATCATCGAACGCGGGGTGGGTCCTGGCGCCCAAGAACATTCGAAGGCGACGACGTTCTGGAGATGGTTCCCTCGAAGTGTCCTTCGTGAAACGAGCACGCGAGGTGGGGATCACAGGAAAAAAAATCGGCAAAGAAACAACATAAACTAAGCACAAAAGAACAGAAAAACTCATCGTCAGCAGCAGCAGCAGATGGTGCTGTTTGCTCTGTTCATTTCCTTCGCAATCAAACGGTGAATTGATTGAAGGAATAAACACAATCACCACCACGTGGTCCAGCGAGATCCGTTGTGCGTCGCGCCGTGTTTTGTGCAGCGTAAGAAATCTGGAACGATAAGTAAACAGCACCGC